>NC_133524.1:37252187-37555625 GCF_049354715.1 Callithrix jacchus | reverse complement strand
AGATAGGCATTTCATGATATATTTCAAAATATAGATGAGAATTAGATTGCATGGATGGTAAAGAGAGATAGAGAAAAGAGCAGATCTGAGACTTGAATTCTGAGGCACTTTAATCTTTAGCCATTAAAAAGAGGTTACTGTTCTGATCAAGGAGACACAAGTAGCAGCAAATGAGGTAGCACAAAAATAGGATTTTGTGGTGTCCTGCATGCCAACTGAAGTTTCAAGAAGGAGGTGATCAATACTGTCAAATGCTACGAGAGGAAAGATGAGAACTGAGGAATGGCTACTGAATTTGGCAATGGGGACATAATTGATGACCTTGCATGTAAAGTTCCTGTGAGTGATGGAAATGAAATAATGGTGCAGGTGTCCAAATTCAGGACAATTAGTCTTTCTATACTTATGTGGTTTTCTAAAGAAGGTTTGCTGAAGACTGGGCATATAAGAAATTTCTTTGTAAAGTGGTTAGTCATTCAAATATTCAGAAAACACTGCATATTGCATCACTCCTATGAGAGTCAAAGTAAATGAGCAAAGTAAAAGACCTAAGAAATAAAAAAGATACATTTTTTAACTTTATTTCACCTAGAACTTTTTTGAAACTTATGTCTTACAAAATGCACTCATGTGTGTGTGTATGTGTGTGTGTGTATGCATGTGTGTGCGCATGTGTGTGTGGCCCACAATCTCTTATGTGAATCCTTTTTGTCAAAGTTGATTTGGAAACCAAAATATCTCAGATTTCAGGAAGATAATGAGGTGGAAAGCACATATCTTACACAATTATGCTGGCAGCGAATCAAACACAACATTTCTATAGTTTTGTAGAAAAAGTTTCACTCTATGATAAATAAAGACTATAAATAACCTCACACTCTTTAAAGTTTTAAGTTTAGATGCTAAGGAATTGTTTGCCAAATTTTCTAAGAAAATTTATGAAGTCTCTGGGTTTCAGAGCTGTGAGCTTGTATTCATACTTAGTAACAATGGTATATCCTAGAACAAAGTTTGTGCCATGTTAATATATGAACTTCAGATGAGGCTCAAGAACTAATAGTAATATACATATATATATGCACACACACACACACACACACACACACATGCATTTGCTACATATAATCTAATTTCAGCAGATGATATTTGAATCCAAGTAGCTTATGAATCCATGTCATAGGAAATAATATAGGTATAAGGTTGATAAAGTTTTAAATATTATGTGAATGTAAAGATGATATAAATTGTTACCAAACACAAATTTTTTGTGTGTTTTAAAATTTAAAGTAAAAATTAATTAAACTAAACATAATGGTGTACAATTCTGAAAAGGAAAATCAGGAGAATGTATTTAAAAATGTGGCTACTCTCCCCAAAATCCTCAATAAAATAAAGTCAAAATTTTTAAAAAGCTATTGCAGTTTCCCTGGAGATTGTAGCTAATGGAATATTATTATCTTACAAATTGACCAAACTAGAGTTCTATAGAACCCATGATCAGATTAAAAAAAAAAAAACAGAGCAAATGTATTGATGTTTGCAGTCTATTGACTTTGATCAAGTGATTCAATCACAAAGAAAAACTAAAGTATTTCTAGCTTCTATAAGCCAGTTTTTACCCAGCAGTGAATTTTTCCCACTCTTCAGTGATATTCAACATGGGATCAGTATGTATAATTTACTAACCAAGACCTGACAGGGGAATTCCACTGGAATTTGTGATGGCTTTGAAAAAAGCAGTTAAAATGACGTAGTTTCACTTATTTTACATGTGGCCCCTGAGAATGGTAGTGAGAATGGTAAGGTTGGACTGGGAAAGATGAGGACCTCTAATTAAAAAGTATAATACATATATGTGTATATAAAATCAAACAAAACAAATGAGGACCTAAGTATATAGAAAATACTAGTCAGAAAGGTGTATTACTGAGCCAATAGAATATCACCCCTTCGTTTTCTCATTTGTTTCATCTTGATTACTACTAAGGTCACACAACCTTCAGATATTTCCACTCTTAATCTTTCTGCTTAAAAGCAATAAGGCAAGAAAAAGAAATACAATGCCTTCAAATCAGGAAGAAAGAAGTTAAATTGTATCTGTTTGTGGATGACCTGATTTTACATAGCCATGTGCCTCATAATGACATTTGGGTCAATGACAAACCACATGTACAACGATGGTCCCATAAGATTAAAATGGAGCTGAAAAATTCCTATTGCCTAAGACACCTTAGCCTTCATCATGCAATACATTACTCACATTTGTGGTGATGCTGGCATCAACAAATGTACTGTGCTACCAGTTGTATAAGTCTAGCACATATAATTGTGTAGAGTATGTAATATTTGATAAACATGATAAATGACTATGTCACTCATTTTGTATTTATTATAATACACATTTTAATCATTATTTTACAGTGTACTCAATTCACTTATTAAAAAAACAGTTAACCATAAAACATCCTCAAGTAGGGCCTTCAGGAGGCATTCCAGTAGAAGACAGATCCATGCATGTTATTGACCTTCACAATCTTCCAGTGAGACAAGATATGGAGGTGGAAGACAGTGATATTGATGATCCTGACCTTGTGTAGGTCTAGGCTAATGTGTGTTTGTTTCTTAGTTTTTAAGAAATAAGTTTAAAATGTTAAGGGAAAAAAAGTTGTAATAGAAAAAGCTTGAAGAATAAGGATATAAAAAATTTTCTATAACTATAAAATTTGTGTATTAAGCTAAGTGTTACTACAAAGTAGTGAAAATGTTTTCTTTTTTTATAAATTACACAGTCTCAAGTATTTATTTATAACAATATGAAAACAGACTAATACAAATGTCCAGAACAGCTCTTATAGGGCTAAATTTAAAGTACCAGCAGGGTTGTGCTCCTTTTGGAGTTTCTTTTTTTTTTTTTTTAATTTTTTATTGGATTTTAGGTTTTGGGGTACATGAGCAGAGCATGCAAGACAGTTGCGAAGGTACACACATGGCAGTGTGCTTTGCTTTTCTTCTCCCCTTCACCCACATTTGGCATTTCTCCCCAGGCTATCCCTCCCCACCTCCCCCTCCCACTGGCCCTCCCCTTTCCCCCCGAATAGACCCCAGTGTTTAGTACTCCCCTTTCTGTGTCCATGTGTTCTCATTTTTCATCACCCACCTATGAGTGAGAATATGCGGTGTTTCATTTTCTGTTCTTGTGTCAGTTTGCTGAGGATGATGTTCTCCAGATTCATCCATGTCCCTACAAACGACACGAACTCATCATTTCTGATTGCTGCATAATATTCCATGGTGTATATGTGCCACATTTTTCCAATCCAGTCTATTATCAATGGGCATTTGGGTTGATTCCAGGTCTTTGCTATTGTAAACAGTGCTGCAATGAACATTCGTGTACATGTGTCCTTATAGTAGAACGATTTATAGTCTTTTGGATATATACCCAGTAATGGGATTGCTGGGTCAAATGGAATTTCTATTTCTAAGGCCTTGAGGAACCGCCACACTGTCTTCCACAATGGTTGAACTAATTTACACTCCCACCAACAGTGTAGAAGTGTCCCTTTTTCTCCACATCCTCTCCAGCATCTGTTGTCTCCAGATTTTTTAATGATCTCCATTCTAACTGGCGTGAGATGGTATCTCAATGTGGTTTTGATTTGCATCTCTCTGATGACCAGTGATGATGAGCATTTTTTCATATGATTGTTGGCCTCATATATGTCTTCTTTCATAAAGTATCTGTTCATATCCTTTGCCCACTTTTGAATGGGCTTGTTTGTTTTTTTCCTGTAAATCTGTTTGAGTTCTTTGTAAATTCTGGATATCAGCCCTTTGTCACATGGGTAGACTGCAAAAGTTTTTTCCCATTCTGTTGGTTGTCCATCCACTCTAGTGACTGTTTCTTTTGCCGTGCAGAAGCTGTGGAGTTTCATTAGGTCCCATTTGTCTATTTTGGCTTTTGTCGCCAACGCTTTTGGTGTTTTGTTCATGAAGTCCTTGCCTACTCCTATGTCCTGGATAGTTTTGCCTAGATTTCCTTCTAGGGTTTTTATGGTGCCAGGTCTCATGTTTAAGTCTTTAATCCATCTGGAGTTAATTTTAGTGTAAGGTGTCAGGAAGGGGTCCAGTTTCTGCTTTCTGCACATGGCTAGCCAGTTTTCCCAACACCATTTGTTAAACATGGAATCCTTTCCCCATTGATTGTTTTTGTCAGCTTTATCAAAGATTGTATAGTTGTATGCATGTTGTGTTGCCTCTGGTGCCTCTGTTTTGTTCCATTGGTCTATATCTCTGTTTTGGTACCAGTACCATGCTGTTTTGATTACTGTAGCCTTGTAGTATAGTTTGAAATCCGGTAGTGTGATGCCCCCCGCTGTGTTCTTTTTGCTTAGAATTGACTTGGCTATGCGGGCTCTCTTTTGGTTCCATATGAAGTTCATGGTGGTTTTTTCCAGTTCTGTGAAGAAAGTCAATGGTAGCTTGATGGGGATAGCATTGATTCTGTAAATTCCTTTGGGCAGTATAGCCATTTTCACGATATTAATTCTTCCTAACCATGAACATGGAATGTTTCTCCATCTGTTTGTGTCCTCTCTGATTTCATTGAGCAGTGGTTTGTAGTTCTCCTTGAAGAGGTCTCTTACGTTACTTGTGAGTTGTATTCCAAGGTATTTTATTCTTTTTGTAGCAATTGTGAATGGCAGTGCGTTCTTGATTTGGCTTTAAGTCTGTTATTGGTGTAGACGAATGCTTGTGATTTTTGCACATTGATTTTATATCCTGAGACTTTGCTGAAGTTTCTTATCACTTTCAGGAGTTTTTGGGCTGAGGCGATGCGGTCTTCTAGGTATACTATCATGTCGTCTGCAAATAGAGACAATTTGGCTTCCACCTTTCCTATTTGAATACCCTTTATTTCTTTTTCTTGCCTGATTGCTCTGGCTAGAACTTCCAGAACTATATTGAATAGGAGTGGTGACAGAAGGCATCCTTGTCTAGTGCCAGATTTCAAAGGGAATGCTTCCAGTTTTTGCCCATTCAGTATAATATTGGCTGTTGGTTTGTCATAAATAGCTTTTATTACTTTGAGATACGTTCCATCGATCCCGAGTTTATTGAGGGTTTTTAGCATAAAGGGCTGTTGAATTTTGTCAAATGCCTTCTCTGCGTCAATTGAGATAATCATGTGGTTTTTGTTTTTGGTTCTGTTTATGTGGTGAATTACGTTGATAGACTTGAGTATGTTGAACCAGCCTTGCATCCCTGGGATGAATCCTACTTGATCATGATGAATAAGTTTTTTGATTTGCTATTGCAATCGGCTTGCCAATATTTTATTGAAGATTTTTGCATCTATGTTCATCATGGATATTGGCCTGAAGTTTTCTTTTCTCGTGGGGTCTCTGCCAGGTTTTGGTATCAGGATGATGTTGATCTCATAAAATGATTTGGGAAGGATTCCCTCTTTTTGGATTGTTTGAAATAGTTTTAGAAGGTATGGTACCAGCTCCTCCTTGTGTGTCTGGTAGAATTCGGCTGTGAACCCGTCTGGACCTGGGCTTTTTTTGTGTGGTAGGCTCTTAATTGCTGCCTCAACTTCAGACCCTTGTTATTGGTCTATTCATAGTTTCAGCTTCCTCCTGGTTTAGGCTTGGGAGGACACAGGAGTCCAGGAATTTATCCATTTCTTCCAGGTTTACTAGTTTATGCGCATAGAGTTGTTTGTAATATTCTCTGATGATGGTTTGAATTTCTGTGGAATCTGTGGTGATTTCCCCTTTATCATTTTTTATTGCATGTATTTGGTTGTTCTCTCTTTTCTTTTTAATCAATCTGGCTAGTGGTCTGTCTATTTTGTTGATCTTTTCAAAAAACCAGCTCTTGGATTTATTGATTTTTTGAAGGGTTTTTCGTGTCTCAATCTCCTTCAGCTCAGCTCTGATCTTAGTTATTTCTTGTCTTCTGCTGGGTTTTGAGTTTTTTTGATCTTGCTCCTCTAGTTCTTTCAATTTTGACGATAGGGTGTCAATTTTCGATCTCTCCATTCTCCTCATATGGGCACTTATTGCTATATACTTTCCTCTAGAGACTGCTTTAAATGTGTCCCAGAGGTTCTGGCACATTGTGTCTTCGTTCTCATTGGTTTCGAAGAACTTCTTTATTTCTGCCTTCATTTCGTTGTTTACCCAGTCAACATTCAAGAGCCAGTTGTTCAGTTTCCATGAAGCTGTGCGGTTCTGGGTCGGTTTCTGAATTCTGAGTTCTAACTTGATTGCACTATGGTCTGAGAGGCTGCTTGTTATGATTTCAGTTGTTTTGCATTTGTTGAGCAGTGCTTTACTTCCAATTATGTGGTCAATTTTTGAGTAGGTGTGATGTGGTGCTGAGAAGAATGTGTATTCTGTGGATTTGGGGTGGAGAGTTCTGTAAATGTCTTTCAGGTTTGCTTGCTCCAGGTCTGAGTTCAAGCCCTGGATATCCTTGTTGATTTTCTGTCTGGTAGATCTGTCTAGTATTGACAGTGGAGTGTTAAAGTCTCCCACTATTATTGTGTGGGAGTCTAAGTCCTTTTGTAAGTCATTAAGAACTTGCCTTATGTATCTGGGTGCTCCTGCATTGGGTCCATATATGTTTAGGATCGTTAGCTCTTCTTGTTGTATCGATCCTTTTACCATTATGTAATGGACTTCTTTGTCTCTTTTGATCTTTGTTGCTTTAAAGTCTATTTTATCAGAGATGAGAATTGCAACTCCTGCTTATTTTTGCTTTCCATTAGCTTGGTAAATCTTCCTCCATCCCTTTATTTTGAGCCTTTGTGTATCCTTGCATGTGAGATGGGTTTCCTGGATACAGCACACTGACGGGTTTTGGATTTTTATCCAATTTGCCAGTCTGTGTCTTTTGATTGGTGCATTTAGTCCATTTACATTTAGGGGTAATATTGTTATGTGTGAATTTGATACTGCCATTTTGATGCTAAGTGGCTGTTTTGCCTGTTAGTTGTTATAGATTCTTCATTATGTTGAAGCTCTTTAGCATTCAGTGTGATTTTGGAATGGCTGGTACTGGTTCATCCTTTCTATGTGTAGTGCCTCTTTTAGGAGCTCTTGTAAAGCAGGCCTGGTGGTGACAAAATCTCTGAGTACTTTCTTGTTCGCAAAGGATTTTATTTTTCCTTCACTTCTGAAGCTCAGTTTGGCTGGATATGAAATTCTGGGTTGAAAGTTCTTTTCTTTAAGAATGTTGAATATTGGCCCCCACTCTCTTCTGGCTTGTGGTGTTTCTGCCGAGAGATCTGCTGTGAGTCTGATGGGCTTCCCTTTGTGGGTGACCCGACCTTTCTCTCTGGCTGCCCTTAGTATTCTCTCCTTTATTTCAACCCTGTTGAATCTGACGATTATGTGCCTTGGGGTTGCTCTGCTTGCGGAATATCTTTGTGGTATTCTCTGTATTTCCTGCAATTGAGTGTTGGCCTGTCTTGCTAGGTGGGGGAAGTTTTCCTGGATGATGTCCTGAAGAGTATTTTCCAGCTTGGATTCATTCTCTTCCTCCCCTTCTGGTACACCTATCAAACGTAGGTTAGGTCTTTTCACATAGTCCCACATTTCTTGGAGACTTTGTTCATTCCTTTTTGCGCTTTTTTCTTTAATCTTGGTTTCTCGTTTTATTTCATTGAGTTGGTCTTCGACTTCAGATATTCTTTCTTTTCCTTGGTCAATTCGGCTATTGAAACTTGTGCTTGCTTTGCGAAGTTCTTGTATTGTGTTTTTCAGCTCCTTTAATTCATTCATATTCCTCTCTAAGTTATCCATTCTTGTTATCATTTCCTTGAATCTTTTTTCAAATCTTTTCTCAAGGTTCTTAGTTTCTTTGCATTGATTTAATACATGATCTTTTAGCTCACAAAAGTTTCTCATTATCCATCTTCTGAAGTCTAATTCCGTCATTTCGTCACAGTCATTCTCCGTCCAGCTTTGTTCCCTTGCTGGTGAGGAGTTTTGGTCCTTTCTAGGAGGCGAGGTGCTCTGGTTTTGGGTGTTTTCCTCCTTTTTGCGCTGGTTTCTTCCCATCTTTGTGGATTTGTCCGCTGGTCGTCTGTGTAGTTGCTGACTTTTCGATTGGGTCTCTGAGTGGACACCCAGAATGTTGATGATGAAGTATTTCTGTTGCTTGGTTTTCCTTCTACCAGTCTAGCCCCTTCACTGTACGACTGCTGAGGTCCACTCCAGGCCCTGCTTGTCTGGGGTGCACCTCTAGCAGCTGTGGCACAGCGAGGGATGCTACCAGTTTCTTTTTCTGCTATCTTTGTCCCAGGATGATGCCTGCCTATTGTCAGTCTTTTGGATATAGAGGGGTCAGGGAGCTGCTTGAGGAGACAGTTTGTACTTTATAGGAGCTTAGTTGCTGAGCTGTGAGCTCTGTTGTTCATTCAGGGCTGTTAGGCTGCTATGTTTGATTCTGCTGCAACAGAGCTCATTAAAAAAACTTTTCTTTTTTCTCAAATGCTCTGTGTTGAGGGGTTTGGGCTTTATTTTTGGATGTCCGTTGAGGTCCTGCCCAGCTAGGACGCAGACTAGCCACTGTTTGCCTGCCTAGGCTCTCCCCTGCTGTTGTGAGGCTCACCCTGGCTCTGCTGTTCTGCTGTGTTCTCCGCCACACCCCGTGGCAGAGTCTCTCTGTTGTAGCGGGTTGCCTCAGCAACAGCAGGCTGCGCCAGCAGTGGGCGTGTATCTCAGTAGGGACGGGTTGCCTTGGCAACGGCTGGCTGTGTCAGCAATGGGTGTGTATCTCAGTTGAGACGGTTGCCTCAGTAATGGTGGACGCCCCTCCCCCTCAGAGCGTCTCGGGTCGTCTGCATGGGGCTTGTTTGAAATCGCGGTTTTTTTCGTCCCACTGAGCCACCCCTAACGCTCTGTCCCTGCAATCCCCTGGGCTGGCCCACTGTCCAAGTCTAGCTCAGTCTCAAGTCCAGCCCTCTCACATCTCTGGTTGCCGGTTCAACGGGGCACCCGGACAAGCACGCCCTGTGGGGAGCGCTGGGTAGGGCTGGCCGCCACCACCCCGGCTGCCGGCTTCGCCAGGCAGGGGTTCTGCCTGGCGTCCTGCGTCTCCACTTCACTTGGGAATTTCTCCGTTCCGTGGGCAACAAAGATCAGTCTGGAAATGCAGCTCAGACTCACCTCTCCGCGGACACAACGAGAGCTCCAATCCTGGGTTGTTCTCACAGCGCCATCTTGAGTCCTCTCCGTGAAAATGTTTTAAAAAATTAAAGTCTATAAGGTAAAAGAGTTACAGTAAGCTAAGATTAGTTGATTATTGAACCAAAAGTAATTATTTAGTAAATTTATTGCAGTCTAAGTGTACTGCATTTATGATATCTACAGCAGTGTATGGTAATGTCCTAGGTCTTCAGATTCACTCACCACTCACTCGCTTGCTCACCTAGAGCAACTTCCAGCTCCATTCATGATAATTGCCCAATACATATGTACCACTGTTTATCTTTTATACTGTATTTTAACTGTATCTTTTCTGTGTTTAGATACACAAATACTTACCATTGTATTACAATTACCTGCAGTATTCAGTATAGTAACATGCTGTAGAGGTTTGCTACCCAGGAATAATAGACTATACCATATAGCCTAGGTACGTAGTAGCTGTAACATCTAAGTTTGGGAAAGTATAATTTATATTGTTCAAACAATGAAATTACCTAATGATGTATTTTATTTTTCAAAACATACCCTGTCTGTAAGTGATGCATGGATATGTATCAAAAACCCTAAAGACTGGCCAGACAAAGTGGCTCATGCCTGTAATCCCAGCACTTTGGGAGCCAGAGGCAGGCAGATCACTTGAGTCCAGGAATTCTAGATCAGCCTGGGAAACATGGCAAAACCTTGTCTCTGCAAAAAATACAAAAATTAGCTGGGCATGGTGGCACATACCTTTAGACCCAGATACTCGGGACGCTGAGGCAGGTGGATTGCTTGAGCCTGGGAGGCAGAGGTTGCAGTGAGCTAAGATCAGACACCATACTCCAGCCTTGGCAACAGAGTAAGACCCTGAAAAAAAAAAGAGAGAAAAAGAGTGAGAGAGACCAAGAGAAAGAGAGAGAGAAAGAGAGAGAGCCCTAAAGATTCCACCAAAGAGCCTGTAGAACCCATAAACAAATTTAGTAAAGTTGAAGGACACATAATCAGCATATGAAAGCATTCATACTTCTCTATACTGACAATAAATTGTTTAAAAATATTACAGTAACTATCTCATGTATAATAGCATTAATAAGAACAAAACATTTGTGAATAAATTTGATGAGGGAGGTAAAAGATCTATAAAATGAAAATTACAAAACGTTAATGAAATATGTTGAAGAAGACAAAAAATAAGTGGGAAAGCATCCCATGTTCATGTATTGGAAAAATTAGTGTTGTTAAAATGTCCATACTAATCCAAAGCAATCTGCAGATTCAATGTAATTTCTATTAAGATTCCAATGGCATTTTGCACAGAAATAGAAAAAAAAAATCTGAAAATGTGTTTGGAACCACAAAAGACATATAATATCCAAATAAACATTGAAAAAAGATTAAAGTTGGAGGCACCACAATTCTGATTTTAAATTATATTATAAAACTGTCATAATAAAAACAACATGGTCCTGGCATAAAAACAGGCACATAAACTAAATGAACAGGCAGATGGTGAGAAGACACAGAAGCTGGCCTGAAGAGGAAGGATGCTGTGACACTGCACAGGACTATCATGCACTGGGACTCACTCCTGGACCCCAACGACTCTTGTGGAATGAATAAGTTAAACTGGCAAGGAATAACTCGCTCTCATCACAGGCCTCTGAAATCCTGGCAGAAGGGGACACCTCAACCACTATGGGCACATGAGTTGGCAGAGAGAGTGGCTTAGAGAAGTGGTAGGGGCAGCATGCCAGCTGGTGCAGAGCCCAGAGGGTTTGCTTTCTGTAATGGAGCACAGGCAGGGATTCACATCCCCTGGGCTTGACTTGCTCCCATGAGACTTTAGTCCTAGAGGAACTGCTGAACCTGAACTCTGCAGGGCAGTCTTACCCATCAGATGGGGCCAGTTTGATCTAAGCAATCTCTAGTCTGCTGGCCTCTCTTGGGGCCCCAGCCTGGCCGTGTTTGTTTGCAGTACAGCCTTGGGTGACTGGCAGACTGTGCCTGACTGGTGAATACCTCCATCAGAATGGTCTCTGTGGCCAAGCACCAGCCTGCCCACTCCCTCCACCAACTGCATTTTCACCAGGACCTTTGACCACTCCCCACATTGCTTTGTTGGCACATGTGTGCACAGGTGAATCTTGCACTTTGCCCCCACTCCCCTGCCAGTCCCACTCCTCCGCAGTGCCCCACCCCTAAACCAACACTACTTGCAGAGTAAAACCAGGTATGGAAAACAGGGAATCCTCCACAGCCCTGAATGGCAAAATACACCTGCTTGAATGTGCAGAGGGGGCATATAGCCCTGCGCCTGCCAGTGTCCCATCCTGGTCTAACACTACCACCTGCTAACTCATGTGCACAGTTAGTAGCAGGGAACCCTTAACCCCCAAGCCATACTGTGTCCACCACGGCTGCAGTCACCTGCACAGCGGCCCACACCTACTACCACCCAGCTGCAGCCGATGAGCATGCACCTGGCCATGCTGCCGTTGCCAAAGTTGCTGGCACATGCGAATGAAGATAGATCCTGTGGCCACTTTCCTATGAAACACTTTGGTTGGTACCATATATCAGAGTGCTGGGACCAGAGAGGTCCAGGAGCACCTTGGCCCCACACAGAACAGTGGATTTGTAACTTCAAGAAGCCAGAGAACAAAGTTGGGCCCAAATAGTATTCTCTCAGAGTTAGAACACACAGTCCAGGAGCTGTGAACTTAGCCTTGGTCCCCTTAAAGCTCCTAGAAATGAAGTCAGTTGACTGAACTAACTTTATACCACCACCAAACCCTCATTATCATCAATAGGATAAAAGAAAGAAAAAAACATCCAAAGGAGAGCAACTTCAGATTAAGGGGACATCAGCCCACAAAGATGAGAGAGAATCAGTGTAAGCACTCTGACAACTTCAAAAGCCAGAGTGTGTTCTTTCCTCCAGATGATGGCAATAGCTCTCCAGCAAGGGTTCTGAACCAGGTTGAGATAGCAGAAATGACAGAAATATAATTCAGAATATGGATAAAAACAAATATCATCAAGATGCAGGAATACATTAAAACTCAATCCAAAAAGCTAAGAATTATAATAAACAATACCGACACTGATAGAGAACATACCCAATATAGAAAAAATCATAACCAACTTGACAGAGGTGAAAACAAACAAGAATTGCATAATGCAACTGCAACTATTAATAGCAGAATAGACCAAGCAGATGAATAAATTTCAAAGCTCAAAAACTGGCTCTCCAATAATTCAGTCAGAGGAAAAGAAAAAACAATAGAGAGGCAACACAACATACATACAACTATACAATCTTTGATAAACCTGACAAAAACAAGCAATGGGGCAAGGATTCCATGTTTAACAAATGGTGTTGGGAAAACTGGCTAGCCATGTGCAGAAAGCAGAAACTGGACCCCTTCCTGACACCTTACACTAAAATTAACTCCAGATGGATTAAAGACTTAAACATAAGACCTGGCACCATAAAAACCCTAGAAGGAAATCTAGGCAAAACTATCCAGGACATAGGAGTAGGCAAGGACTTCATGAACAAAACACCAAGAGCATTGGCAACAAAAGCCAAAATAGACAAATGGGACCTAATGAAACTCCACAGCTTCTGCACGGCAAAAGAAACAGTCACTAGAGTGGATCGGCAACCAACAGAATGGCAAAAAATTTTCGCAGTCTACCCATCTGACAAAGGGCTGATATCCAGAATTTACAAACAACTCAAGCAGATTTACAGGAAAAAAACAAACAAGCCCATTCAAAAGTGGGCAAAGGATATGAACAGATACTTTACGAAAGAAGACATATATGAGGCCAACAATCATATGAAAAAATGCTCATCGTCACTGGTCATCAGAGAGATGCAAATCAAAACCACATTGAGATACCATCTCACACCAGTTAGAATGGCGATCATTAAAAAATCTGGAGACAACAGATGCTGGAGAGGATGTGGAGAAAAAGGAACACTTTTACACTGTTGGTGGGAGTGTAAATTAGTTCAACCATTGTGGAAGACAGTGTGGCGATTCCTCAAGGCCTTAGAAATAGAAATTCCATTTGACCCAGCAATCCCATTACTGGGTATATATCCAAAAGACTATAAATCGTTCTACTATAAGGACACATGTACACGAATGTTCATTGCAGCACTGTTTACAATAGCAAAGACCTGGAATCAACCCAAATGCCCATTGATAATAGACTGGATTGGAAAAATGTGGCACATATACACCATGGAATATTATGCAGCAATCAGAAATGATGAGTTCGTGTCGTTTGTAGGGACATGGATGAATCTGGAAAACATCATCCTCAGCAAACTGACACAAGAACAGAAAATGAAACACCGCATATTCTCACTCATAGGTGGGTGATGAAAAATGAGAACACATGGACACAGAAAGGGGAGTACTAAACACTGGGGTCTATTCGGGGGAAAAGGGGAGGGCCAGTGGGAGGGGTAGGTGGGGAGGGATAGCCTGGGGAGAAATGCCAAATGTGGGTGAAGGGGAGAAGAAAAGCAAAGCACACTGCCATGTGTGTACCTACGCAACTGTCTTGCATGCTCTGCTCATGTACCCCAAAACCTATAATCCAATAAAAAATTAAAAAAAAAAAAAAAAAAAGAAAAAACAATAGAAAAGAATGAAAAAAACCTCAGAGAAATATGAGATTATATAAAGATACCAAATCTTTGACTCCTTGGTGTAACTGATCAAGATGGGGAGAATGGAGCAACTTGGAAAACATATTGTAGGATATTACATATGAGAACTTCTCCAACCTAGCTAAAGAGGCACATATTCAAATCCAGGAAATGCCGTCAACCCCAGTACGATACTTCAAAACAAGATCATCCCCAAGACATATAGTCATCAGATTCTCCAAGGTTGAAATGAAAGAAAAAAATGTTAAAGGAAGCTAGAGAGCACCTACAAAGGAAAGCCAATCAGAATAACTGTGGACCTCTCAGCAGAAACCCTACAAGCCAAAAGAATCTGTGGGCCAACGTTCAACAGTCTTTTTTAAAAAAGGAATTCCAACCAGTAATTTCATATTTGGCCAAATTAAGCTTCATAAGCAAGGAGAAATAAGATCCTTTCTAGACAATCAAATGCTGAGGGAATTCATTATCTCCAAGCCTGCCTCACAAGAGCTCCTCAAGGAAGCACTAAATAGGGAAAGGAAAGACCATTACCAGCTACTAAAGAAACACACTGATGTACACAGACCAGGGACACTATAAAGCAACTGTACAGATAAATCTGCATAATAATCAGCTAACATCATGACAACAGGATCAAATTCACACATATCAATACTTACCTTGAATGTAAACAGCCTAAATGCCCCAATTAAAAGGCATCGAGTGGCAAGCTGCATAAATAAACAAGACCCAATAATATGCTATCTTTGAGAGACCCATCTCACATGCAATGACACACATTAGCTCAAACTAAAGAGATAGAGAAAAATCTACCAAGCAAATTGAAAACAGAAACACTGTGGGGAGGGGGTTGGAATTCTAATTTCAGACAAAACAGATTTTAAACCAACAAACATCAAAAAATACAAAGAAGGGTATTATGAAATGACAAAGGGTTCAATTCAACAAGAAGACCTATCCTGAATATATATTCACTCAATACAGGAGCACCCAGATTAATAAACACATCCTTAAAGATTTTCAAAGAGACTTAGACTCCCACACAATAAACCAACAGCCAATATCATACTGAATGGGCAAAAATGGAAGGCATTTCTTGAAAACTGGCACAAAGCAAGGGGCCCTTCTCTCATCATTTCTCTTCAGCATAATATTGGAAGTCCTGGTTAGGGAAATTAGTCAATAAAAAGATATAAAGTGCATCCAAATAGGAACAGAGGAAATCAAACTATCTCTGTTTATAGACAACATAATTCTGTATCTAGAAAACCCTGTAGTCTTAGCCCACAAACTCCTTATCTGGTAAGCAACATCAGCAAAGTCTCAGGATACAAAATTAACCCTTTATGCCTGAGGTTACAATTTTTTGAATTTGAAAAATCAGACCTTGGCGATGACCTTGAGCAGTAGACTATAAATAACTCCCACATGCTTAGCATTTCAATAATGGAACACTAGACATAAATTTCCAAATGTACAAAAAATTACTGGCATCCTTATATACCAACAGCAGTCAAGCCAAAAGCCAAATCAAAAATACAATGTCATTCACAATTGCTACAAAAATAATAAAATACCTAGGAATACAGCTAACCAGGAAGATGAAAGATCTTTACACTTAGGACTACAAAACGCTGCTCAAAAAAATCAGAGATGAGACGAACAAATGGATGAACATTCCATGATCCTAGACAGGAAGAATCAATATCACTAAAATGGCCATACCGCCTATAACAATTTACAGATCCAATGTTATTCCTATGAAACTACCAATGACATTCTTCACAGATCTAGAAAAAAAGCTATTTTAAAACCCATATGTAACCAAAAATGAGTGAGAATAGTGAGGGCAATCCTAAATACAAGGAAGAAAGTTAGTCATATCATGTTACCTTACTTCACACTATACTACAGGGCTGCAGTAACAAAAACAGCATGGAACTGGAACAAAAACTGACCCATAGAGCAATGGAACAGCATAGAGAACCCAGAAATAAGGCTGTACACCTATGACTGTCTGGTCGTCCATAAAGCGGACAAAAACAAGCAATGGGAAAAAGAATCTCTATTCAATAAATGATACCAGGATAACTGGCTAGCCATATGCAAAAATTGAAACTGGACTCCTCCTTCCTTACAACATACACAAAAATCATCTTCAGATGGAGTCAAGACTTAAATGTAAAATGAAAAACTGTAAAAACCCTGGAAGAGAACGTAGTCCTTCATTTTCAAATACTATCTGCAGAATACACTTGGTACGCAGTATCTCCAGAAACAGCCTGCTAATCAATGACACATGATACCAGTATTCACTGCTATGTATAAGTGCAAGGCAATCTTTTGCTGAAGTGCTTTGAAAGGGAAGATAAAATTAGAATGTACTTCAAAGATCCTTCTTGATGATGGTCTGACCGTCAGTCAAGGAAATGTTTAAATCAGTTCCAAACACATGTGGTAATTTAACTTTTATGGGCCAAAGGGTAAAGAGATATTTATTTGAGATTTATTCATATATATGTACAATTTTTTACCAATTCTAAAGATCATAAAAGTATAATTGTGGAGTCTAAAGTGACCTAAGAGATCATGTATATCAATATAATTATGAAATTTTGTGAACTTTTTCTTGCCATGTTGAAAGCAGAAGAATAGAAAGAATGCTTTTGAGAAAGGGAGAGAGAACATGGAAGGGCAATTTGAGGGATAAAATGAATGAAGAGAAATAAAAGGAAGATAATATTTGGTATCATATCAGAATAAGAGTCTAACATAGGTTTGGACAGGTGCACTCAAAACGTTCTTCTTTTCATTTTTTTGTACATACTGTCTTTTGTTTTTGTTTTTGAGACGGAGTTTCGCTCTTGTTACCCAGGCTGGAGTGCAATGGCACGATCTCGGCTCACCGCAACCACCGCGCCTGGGTTCAGGCAATTCTCCTGCCTCAGCCTGCTGAGTAGCTGGGATTACAGGCACGTGCCACCATACCCAGCTAATTTTTTTTGTATTTTTAGTAGAGACGGGGTTTCGCCATGCTGACCAGGATGGTCTCGATCCCTTGACCTCTTGATCCACCTGCCTCGGCCTCCCAAAGTGCTGAGATTACAGGCGTGAGCCACTGCGTCCAGCCCTGTCTTTTGTTTTTATGGTTCTTAGGTGAGAATGCATGTCTTCCCCAGGTGAGTG
The DNA here is from genome assembly GCF_049354715.1 of Callithrix jacchus. NCBI lineage: Eukaryota > Metazoa > Chordata > Mammalia > Primates > Cebidae > Callithrix > Callithrix jacchus. The sequence goes on along the minus strand of NC_133524.1, from coordinate 37,538,546 downwards.
AACCGTGAAAGATTCTAAACATAGTAACCAGTGCTCACTATGTCCAGGTCCAGCTCACCAGTGCTGGTGATACTGCTTCTACCTGCATCACAGAACTTTGTTGCATTTTTCTTATATTTACATACTCAGATGTATGCATCCTTGGCTGATCTCTGGAACTTAGAGAGGCTAAACAATGTGTTTTATTCTGTTTATATCCCCTATTACACTAACTCAGCCTTCTGAATATAAAATAAAATATTCACAGAAATTTCCTTGAGAAATTGATAACGTCTTGGTCTTGAGGCAAGATACACCTATAATGTTGAAATACGAGTTTGGAGCTTACCTTAGCAGAAAGAGATGTGAAGGAGCCCAGTATTCTGAGGAGAGGCAGCAGAGCCATCAGGATGTCAGGTGATGCTGTGCCCTTCTCTGCATCCTGACAGGAAGAGATGCAGAAAGACTGTCTCATTACTGGCAATGTGAACTTTAATCAGGTGGATAAGTTGCTGTCTGCCACGTTCCTCCACTGTAAAGTTATCATTTTTCACTGTATATTAATAAGTATTTTGTGAGGAGATACTTTTGAGATGAGGCAAGTATTCTGTTTCTGGTCATACTTTACCTACTAATTTTAGCATCCAATGATGGTTCTCTAGTGTTTAACTAAACGAAATTTTCATTCTTCACCATTCCTTTTTCATGTATTAATTGGAATTATACTATAAGGAAAAGCTAGTCCTCACTCACCTATTTATTATATATGGTTTATTTTTTTAAACAAAAAGTTGAGAAAGTGCATGCATAACAAGTTATGAAGACCGATTTGTGAAAATGTTACATCAAATGCTTTGTAATTACTTTCTTGAGTCTCTACAAATACATCTATGTGTACAGAAGTGTAGGTGTTGAGGCAGCATATATATATATATATATCTTAGCCACATAGGCTCATTTGCTCTCAAAGTCATAATTGACAAAAAGTAAATTAGAGCCACAGGTTTGACATATCCAAGGGAAACTATAATTCAGCAGTGCAGACCCCTATTGGGTGACATCATACAACATGAGAAGAGAGACCAAACCAGCATATCATTCACAACACAGTCTGCATCAGCAAGCAAAATTAAACTGACAGAAAAGGCTGGCCATGGTGGCTCATGCCTGTAATCCAAGCGCTTTGGGAGGCCAAGGCAGGCAGATCACCTGAGGTTGAGAGTTCAAGACCAGTCTCACCAACATGGAGAAACCCCGTCTCTACTAAAAATATAAAATTAGCCAGGAGTGGTGGTGCATGCCTATAATCCCAGCTACTCAGGAGGCTGAGGCAGGAGAATAGCTCGAACCTAGGAGGCAGAGGTTGTGGTGAGCCAAGATTGTGCCATTGCACTCCAGCCTGGGCAACAAGAGTGAAATTCCATCTCAAAAAAAAAAAAAAAAAGAAAGAAATGAAAAGAAACAGCTTTCTGAAAAAACAAAATTGAATAGAATAAAAAAACTATGGATTCTTCAAAAACTGTATTTAGAGTTCATTTTTATTTAATATTTACAGTAATGTATGACATGTAATCTAGGCTTTTCTTCAAAGGTACTATATGCCAAAAGCATGAATGCATTTGACAAAATTAGGCTCTATTTGTCTAGGACAGAGTTTTAAATAACCTTCAAATTTCAAATGACCTATTCTCACTTTCTTGAAAAAAGTGGCATTATAGGACTTGGTCTGCACTCAATGTTATTTAGGAAACAAATATACACTTTCCAGACAGAAAGTGTACTCCAAGAGAACTTTTTCATGCTTCTGCTTCACAAGCAAAATAACATGAGAATATTCCCTTGGCCAAGTATATTTTTAAAAATTTTGGTATTGAATAGTTTCCCAAAGGCACTAGTCCTTCTCAACATATTTATCCAAGTGTCAACAAAAGAACTAATTGAGTGGGTCTTTTCAGATAAATCTGCCATCAAATATGGAAGCAAAAAGCAAGTTTGATTGATTGTTTTTTGTTTGTGTGTTTGTTTTTGTTTTTGTTTGGAGATGGAGTTTCACTCTTGTTGCCCAGGCTGGAGTGCAATGGCATGATCTCAGCTCCCCACGACCTCTGCCTTTCAGGTTCAAGTGATTCTCCTGTCTCAGCCTCCAGAGTAGCTGGGATTACAGGCATGTGCCACCATGCCCAGCTACTTTTTTATTTTTATTTTTTGTATTTTCAGTAGAAACAAGGTTTCTCCATGTTGGTCAGGCTGGTCTCAAACTCTTGACCTCAGGTGATCCACCTGCCTTGGCCTCCCAAAGTGCTGGGATTACAGGCATGAGCCACCATGCTCAACCTGATTCGTTGTTTCAATTCATTCAAAGTGCTTTAAATTTTGCTCTAACAGGGAAACACACAATGGGGGAGTATGTTCTTGGCTACTCAAAAGCTCTTTACAATTTCATTTTTCCTGCCTTTTTTTTTCTCCACTGCAGAGTAGACAGCTAATTAGCTGTGGCTCAGCATTCCTTGCAGCCAGAATGGCCAGATGAGCAGTAATTAAGTAAGTAAATTGATGTAAAAGTCCTTCAAAAAATCAATAAACAAGCTTTGGAAGGAGAAAGTTTTTGGCTCTTCTTTCTTTACACTTAAAATTCAAGAATAATGGAGTGGGAAGAGGGAAGGAGCCATGCTTCCCTGAGGACATCCTACTGCACAGGATATCTCTTCATGGGTCAGGTAATAAAAATACACTTCTGTGTGTTTAAGTCATGGTTGTTAGTATTTTTTTTCTGTCTTTTAGGACAATTACATTATTATAGATACATACATCGTATGAATTCCTATAAAATACAATGATTGATAAATACCTTTCACAGGGAATAACACCCATAGCATTATTCAGGTTATGGAGCAGAAAATCCTTATTATTCTTTGCTATAGAGATGTGATACTGTTGCTTTTAATTTCTCTTTTAGTTTCTTCAGTTGGAAGAAAAACTAAATTAATAATTCTAAATGCAAATCATGGAAAATAACAGATTCATTCATATGTATCTTCCTCGGAGATAATACGTACTCTCAAGTACCTAAACAACCAGTACAACTTGTTTTCCCCTTTAGTTATTTCATCTTGAGAATACTTGAATACATAGATGGGAAATAAAGTTTCATGGAGCCAGACATAACTGTAATCTAAAGGAACTGAAAGATATAAAAAATCCAGAAATTATCTCTCAAATGTTTTCAAAATTGCTCAGAAGTTATACTGTTCATGTCAGACTTAAAGTGTGAAGTTTTGAAGTTGTGTCTTTATAGTGTACATAGGTATGTGGGTGATTGTCTTATCAAAAGAGTAGATAAGCTGAAGTGGCAGTACAATGAAACTGCGAAACATTTCCCTTTCTATATGAAGTACAAACTCTTATTAATATTCGAGTTTTAATCTGTATTGTACTATCTGTAATGCCTTTTATTGATAACATTTTGAAAGTCAGTATCTGCTTATAAGTCACTCATCATTTGACTAATTCAAACAATTATAAATCAACAATTAAATGCATGCCTGTTTACTATTGAGTTTCGTCAAGATTTTTACTTGGAACAAAACAAGTGACAACTATGGCTCACTTAGGCAGGAAAAAGGTTTTTAGAAAGATAGCATGGAATCAGCAGGATGGGTAAAGTAGCAAGCTTAATAAATTGGTAGACACTGGTTGGGTGCAGCCAAGATCACATCACAGGAATAATGACTGAAAAATGCTGAGGTTGATACTGACAATCTGTAACTGGGTACCACTATTACCACTTCTGTAGTCATCAGGCCACCATACAAGGATTCAATCAATCCGGGGTAATCTCATTTCTTTTGCTCCCCTGATCACCCATAGGGAAAATACTTAGATGCTAAATTTAATGCAAAAATAAAACAAAAAACAAAGCCTCTTACTAACAATTTAATTAGTGATTCAATTAATTTTAAAAGTTTGCCAACATACGGGATTCAAATTCAGATTGCTTAGGCCAGAAGGTACCACATATCACAAATATTTTTGTATATATTTACATATGTATACATTTTATATATATTTATATTTATATGTAAATGTGTATATATACATTTACATATTTATACATTTTATATATACATGTATTTACAGTTATTCATTTAAATATGAATATTGTGTATATTTATAGAAGTAAAAACAACTTCGGCAAAAGAAAGGATTGCTTTAATAAAAGTAGGGGGTAATAACTTTTAGTTTAATCAAGTAAATATTTAAGAACCTACAAAACTTTTTAGATATTTTAATAGAAAACAAAAGCTTTTTTTTTTTTTGAGATGGAGTTTTGCTCTTGTTACCCAGGCTGGAGTGCAATGGCACAATCTCGGCTCACCACAACCTCTGCCTCCTGGGTTCAGGCAATTCTCCTGCCTTAGCCTCCTGAGTAGCTGGGATTACAGGCATGCGCCACCATGCCCAGCTAATTTTTTGTATCTTTAGTAGAGACGGGATTTCACCATGTTGACCAGGATGGTCTCGATCTCTTGACCTCGTGATCCACCCACCTCAGCCTCCCAAAGTGCTGGGATTACAGGCTTGAGCCACTGCGCCCAGCCAGCATTTTTTATTAAACCAATCAGTTTGGAAAGAAACAGTTCTAAGATGTCTTCATTGTTAAAAATTGTTCTACTGAATTTTGTTTCCATTTTTCAACTTTGTGATGACATTACAAATAAACCATATATAAGTGTACCCCTTGCAATATGTTTATTATTCAATCTCATATGTTAAAAAATAAATCAACACCACATCAATGTCAATTAGATATTTACACTTCTGAAATGGAAGTAAAAATCAAATTGAATATATTGATTAAGGATAAATTAGTTAACATTTCTGTGAGTATGTAATGGATTAAGGCAAGTTCATAATTACTAAAGTAAATATATATTTTATTAAACCCATCAAAATTGCAAATGCTCATGTCCTTGGAATCAGTAATTCCACATTTAAGAATTTATTCTGAAGTTATGCTTGCATACATTCATGTGAAATGACATAAATATAAGATTATTCTTGTAGGAAAGTTTGTAATAGCAATCTGGAAACAAATGTTCATGAGGAGGTGACTGGCTCTCTAAATTACTGTGCATTCACAGAAGAAAATACTGAAAAATGAACAAAGTGATCATGTACTGATAGGAAGTAATATTCAAGTCGTTTTGAGGTAAAAAGCAAAGTAAATGCAAGAAAAATGGGGTAGTAGATAGATATACTCTATATAATATATATATGTACATATATATGTATGCACACACACACACATATAATGAATATAACTCTGGAAGAAACTGATGACATTTGCTGCCCTTGGTAACTGAAAGTAATATGGGTGGGGACAACATAGGAAAAAAACTTTGGCTATAAACCTCTTATTAAAATTTCAAGCAATGTGTAAGATAATATCTATTCTGCAAAAGAGAATTAAAATATATAAATTAGTGAAAACCTCAAATTTTCTTTACAAAAGGATTGAATATGCGTAAATATATTCTATTAATCCCACATGAACAGAAGACACCAGGATGATCAAGAATCCTCCAGGGTGTGTTACATGCTCCAGGACTATCAAGGACCTCATTAAAATCTGGGAATTTGTATTTCCCAAAGGAATCTACAGATTCAATGCAATTGCCATGTAAACAACATCACCATTGCAGATTTGCTGTCAGGCTTGGCATGTGTATTATTCAGTTCTCATGCTGCTAATAAAGACATAATTCAGACCGGGTAATTTATAAAGAAAAGAGGTTTAATTGACAAACAGTTCAGCATGGCTGGGGAGGATTCAGGAAACTTACAATCATGGCAGACGTGGAAGCAAACACATCTTTCATTACATGACAGCAGGAAGGAGAAGCGCAGAGCAAAAGAGGGAAAAGCCCTAAGGATCACAAGAACAACATCATGGGAGTAACCAGCCCCATGATTCAATTGCCTCTCACTAAGTTCTTCCCAAGACACATTGGGATTATGGAAACTACAATTTAAGATGAGATTTGGGTGGAGACACAGACAAACCATAACATTCCAGCCCTGACCTCTCTGAAATCTCATGTCCTCACATTTAAAAACACAGGCATGCCTTCCAAACAGTCTCCCAAGGTCTTAACTCATTCCAGCACTAACCCAAAAGTCCAAGCCCAAAGTCTCATCTGAGACAAGGCAAGACTCTTCCACCTATGAGCCTGTAAAATCAAAAGCAAGTTAGTTACTTCCTAGATACAATGGGGGTACAGGAATTGGGTAAATACACCAATTCCCAATGGGAGAAATTGGCCCAAACAAAGGGGTTACAGACCCCATGCAAGTCCGAAATCCAGTGGGTCTATAAAATCTTAAAGTTCCAAAAAGATCTCCTTTGACTTCATGACTCACATCCACATCATGCTGATGGAAAAGGTGAGCTCCCATGGTCTTGGGGAGCTCCACCCCTGTAGCTTTGCAGAGTAAAGTCCCCCCTCCTGGCTATTTTCCAAGGCTAGCGTTGAGAGTCTGTGGCTTTTCCAGGCACACAATGCAAGCTGTCAGTGGATCTAATACTCTGGGGTCTGGAGGATAGTGGCCCTCTCTCACCAATCCACTAAGCTGTGCCCAAGTGGGACTATTTTTGGAAACTCCCATCCCACATTTTCCTTCCACTCTGCCCTAACAGAGGTACCTCATGAGAACACTTCACCTGCAGCAATCTTCTGCCGGAACATCCAGGCATTTCTATACATCCTCTGAAATCTAGGTGGAGGCTCCCAAACCTCAGTTTTTGACTTTTGTGTACCCACAGGCTCCACACCATGTGGAAGCTGCCAGGGCTTTAGGATCATACCCTTGAAGCAACAGCCAGAGCTGTACTTTGGCCCGTTTTAGCCATGGCTGGAGTGGATGGGATGTAGGGCACAAAGTTCCTAGGCTGGACACAGCAGGGGTGGGGGCCTGGGCCCAGCCTCAGTTTTTTCCTCCTAGGCCTCAGGGCCTGTGATGGGAGGGGCTTCTGTGAAGGTCTCTGACATACCCTGGAAACATTTTCCCCATTATTTTGGTGATTAACATTTGTAGCTTCCACAATCCCCACATATTGTGGGAGGGACCCAGTTGAAGGTAATTGAATCATGGAGGTAGGTATTTCCTATGCTATTCTCATGATTGTGAATAAGTCTGATGAGACTTTATGGTTTATAAAGGGGAGATTCCCTGCACAAGTTCTCTTCTCTTGTCTGCTGCCAGGCAAGATGTGCCTTTCACCTTCCACCATGATTGTGAGGCTTCTCCAGCCACATGTAACTGTGAGTTCATTAAACTGCTTTCTTTTATAAATTGCCCAGTCTTGTGTATGTGTTTATCAGCATCACGAAAACAGATTAATACAGTAAATTGGTACAAGCACGGTGGGGCACTGCTGAACAGATACCTGAAAATATGGAAGTGATTTTCGAACTATGTAACAGGCAGAAGGGCTCAGAAGAAAACGGGAAAATGTGAGAAATTTGGAACTCGCTAGAGACTTATTGAATGGCTTTGACCAAAATGCTGATAATAATATAGACAATGAAATCCAGGCTGAGGTGGTCTCAGATGGAGATGAGGAACTTACTGAGAACTGGAGCAAAGGTGACTCTTGTTTTATCAAAGAGACTGGCAGCATTTTGCCCCTGCTCTGGAGATTTGAAGAACTTTGAACTTGAGAGAGATGATTTAGGGTATCTGGCAGAAGAAATTTCTAAGCAGTAAAGCATTTAAGACGTGACTTAGGTGCTGTTAAAAGCATTCCATTTTATAAGGGAAACAGCCACAAAGTTCAGAAAATTTGCAATCTGAGAATGTGATAGAAAAGAAAATCCCATTTTCTGAGAAGAAATTCAAGCTGGCTGCAGAAATTTACATAAGTAATGAGGAGCAGAATTTTAATCATCAAGACAATGAGGAAAATGTCTCTAGGGCATGTCAGAGACATTTGCAGCAGCCCCTCTCATTATAGGCCTAGAGGCCTAGTAGGAAAAAATGGTTTTGTGGGCTGGGCCCAGGGTCCCTCTGCTATGTGCAGTCTAGGGATTTGGTGCCCTGTGTCCCAGTAAATCTAACTATGACTTAAAAAGGCCAAGGTACAGCTCAGGCCATAGCTTCAGAGGATGCAAGCCCCAAGCCTTGGCAACCTCCACAGAAGTCAAGAATTGAGGCTTGGGAATCTCCACCTAGATTTCAGAGGATGTGTGGAAACACCTGGATCTCCAGGCAGAAATTTGCTGTAGGGGCAGGGCACTGATGGAGAACCTCTGCTAGGGTAGTACAGAAGGAAAATGTGGGGTGGGTGCCCTCACAGAGAGTCCCCATTGGGAAACTGCCTAGTGGAGTTGTGAGAAGAGGACCATCATTCTCCAGACTCCAGAATGGTAGATCCACTGACACCTTGCACTGTGCATCTGGAAAAGCAGCAGATACTGAACGCCAGCCTGTGAAAGAAGCCAGGGGGGAAGTTATACCCCACAAAGCCACAGGGGTAGAGCTACCCAAGCCATTGAATCCCACCCTTGCATCAGTATGATCCAGATATGAGACAGTGAGTCAAAGGAGATCATTTTGGAACTTTAAGATTTGACTGCCCTACTGGATTTTGGACTTGCATGGGGCCTGTAGCACCTTTATTTTGGCCTATTTCTTTCATTTGGAATGGATGTATTTACCTATTGCCTGTACCCACATTGTATCTAGAAAGTAACTAACTTACTTTTGATTTTATAGGCTCATAGGCATAGGGACTTGCCTCAGATGAGACTTTGGTCTCTGGACTTTTGAGTTAATGCTGAAATGAGTTAAGACTTTGGGGGACTATTTGGAAGGCAAGGTTTTGAAATAATGTGAAACTGAGCTTTGGGAGGGTCTAAGGGTGGAATAATATGGTTTGGCTGTGCCCCATCCAAATCACATCTTGAATTGTAGCTCCCACAATTCCCTTGTGTTGTGGGAGGGACCCAGTGGGAGGTAATTTAATCATGGGGGCAGGTCTTTCCTGTGCTATCTTCCCCATAGTGAATAAGTCTGATGAAATCTAATGATTTTATAAAGGGGAGTTCCCTGCACAAATTCTCTTTTCTTGTGTGCTGCCATGTGAGATGTGCCTTTCACCTTCCACCATGATTGTGAGGCCTTTCCAGTCACATCAAACTGTTAGTTCATTAAACCTCTTTATTATATAAATTGGCCAGTCACAGGCATGTCTTTATCAGCTGCATGAAAATGGACTAATATACCATCTGAGACCACCTCAGCCTGGACTTCGTTGTCCATATCACTATCATTATTTTGGTCAAAGCCATTCAGCAAGTCTCTAGGAAGTTCCAAACTTTCCCATATTTTCTTGTTTTTTTCTGAGCCCTCCAAACTGTTCCAATCTCTGTCTGTTACCCAATTCCAAAGTCCCTTCCACATTTTTTGGGTATCTTTACAGTAGCACCCTACTACCCGATACCAATTTACTGTATTAGTCTGTTCTCACACTGCTAATGAAAGACATACCTGAGACTGGATAATTTATAAAGAGGTTTAATTGTCTTAGAGTTTTGCAGGGCTGTGGAGGCCTCAGGAAACTTACAATCATGGTGGAAGGGGAAGCAAACGTAATCCTTCTTCACAAGGTGGTAGAAAGGAGAAGTGCTGATAAAAAGGGGGAAAAGCTTCTTATAAAACCACCAGATCTCATGAAAACTCAGTCTCTATCATGAGAACAGTAGCCTGGGAGTAACTGCTCCCCTGGTTCAATTACCTGCCACTGGATCCCTCCCATGATACATGGGGATTATGGAAACTACAATTCAAGATGAGATTTGGGTTGGGACACAGCAAAACTGTATCAGATATAGTTACCAAAACAGCATGGTAATGACACAAAAATAGGCATGTAGACCAATGGGTCGGAATAGAGAACCCAGAAATAAAGCCAAATATTTACAGCCAACTGAACTTTGACAAAAAATACATGAGCATAAATTGGGGAAAGGACACTCTATGCAATAAATGGTGCTGGGAAAACTGACAAGCCATATGTAGAAGAATGAAACTAGATTCCCTTCTCTCACCTTATACAAAAATCAATTCAAGATGAATCAAAGACTTAAACCTAAAATCTGAAACCAAAGAAATTCTAGAAGATAACATCAGAAAAAACTCTTCTGGACATTGGCTTAGGCAAAGGATTTATGATGAAGATGCCAAAAGCAAATAGAACAGAAATAAAAATAAATAAAGTGGACCCAATTAAATTAAAAAGCTTCTGCACAGCACAATAAATAATTAGCAGACTAAACAGACAACCCACAAGTGGGAGAAAATATTCACATACTCTGCATCTGAGAAAGAAACTCAAACAAATCATGAAGAAAATAAAACAAATAATCTCAGCAAAAAGTGGCCAAGGGGCACGAATAGATATTTTTCAAAAGAAAATATATGAACAGCCAAAAAATATGAAAAAAATGCTCATCATCACTAATCATCAGGGAAATGAAAATTAAAATCACAAGATACCACCTTTCTTCTGGAAGAATGGTCATAATTAAAAAAATCAAAATACAATAGATCTGATCACTGGGATGTGGTGAAAAGGGAACACTTTTACCCTCTTGGTGGCATAAATTAGTACAGCCTCCATGGAAAACAGTATGGAGATTTCCTAAAGAACTAAAAGTAGAACCAACATTTGATCCAGCAATCCCAGTACTGGGTATCTACCCCAAGGAAAAGAAGTCATTATAATATATTAAAAGATACATGCACACACATTTTTATAGCAGCAAAATTCACAATTGCAAAGATATGGAACCAACCTAAGTACCCAATGACCAAGAGTGGATAAATAAAATGTGGTATATATATCTACATCATGGAATACTACTCGGCCATTTAAAGGAATGAAATAATATCTTTTGTGGTAACTTGAGTAGAACTGGGGGACAATAATCTAAGTGAAGTAACTCAGGAATGGGAAATCAAATATCATATGTTCTTATAATATTAAGTGGGAACTAAGCTCTGAGGACACAAAGGCATTAGAGTGATATAATGGGCATGGGGGACTGAGAGGGAAGGCTGGGAGAGGTGAGAGATAAAAAACTATTAATTGGGTACAGTGTATACACTGCTTGAGTGATGGGTTCACTAAATTCTCAGAAATCACCACTAAAGAACTTATCCATGTAACCAAAAACCACCTATACCCCAAAAAACTATCAAAATAAATTTAAAAACATAAAAATAAAAATGCCTTTAGTTAAGAAAATGGAAAAATATATGGGTCTTAACAAGCTTCACCCATTAAAAGCATGCTTGTTACGTTTGGCTCTAGTTACAGAGTCTGCTCATATGGGATGGATTTCTCAAGCATTCTTTATTCTGATGCCTTCATTCTCATCCATCCAATTCACAAAATTAAGTTTCTCAATTTAAAAGCTGTTAGAGATCTTATTAATATTTAGGCATCTTATCTACCTATCTATTCTTTTTGTCCTATACATGCACATATACATAATCTTTTATTTGTCTACATCTATGAGCAGCTATTTGTATGTATATAATTATATATACATATCTATCTAGAGAAACTTGTAGATGGCACTATAAAGAGATAATTATCTTTACCCTTGGGGGAGAAGCCAAGAAACTGGGAACCTGTAGTGGGTAAAAGATTCATTTCATTTTTTTCAAATGAAAATCTATTTACCTTTTTACACAAGGAATAATGCAAGCTTTCTACTGATTTTGCTGTAATTCTTTCCTTCCTTGACCCAGCTGGGTAAAAGCAGCCATTTATGTATAAGGATTAATACTTTTATCTAATGAACTAAGAGTTTCACAATATTCTAATAAAGAATCAAAGTTACATCCGTAATCACATTTCCCATGTGTAATACTAGCAATATGTGAGCCCCTAATACTACTTACAAAGTGATGAAACAACTCAACATTCAAAAAATGGTAATATGTGAATACATACTGAGTAAAATGTAGACGATTTGAGAGAAAAAAATTCAACGAAAAAAATTAGAAAACAAGAGAAAAAGTTTTCCATTGACCACCTAGTACTCTTTTACTCTCCTTTCCAGAGGCAACCACTATTAATTTACTATGTTTCTTATCAGAAAGATTTTTTTCCTATTTAAAAAAATGCATGTGCAATATGTTAACATACATTTAAAAAATAGATGAGTACAGGTAAAGTGAAAGTCTCCTTTGACTATCCTCTATTCTGATCTCTTCTAGACTCCTCAGAAATACATTTAGACTGAAAAAACAACCCTTAATTTTGCATGCATATATGTATGAGAAAGATAAAACACTGTTTTGCCTTTTTCTATATAAATGGTAGAATTATGCATGCAATTAGTCTGAAATTTACTTCTCTACATTTTATGAATTCATGTGTACTTGTTGATAAATATAGAGAGCCCGTTAATTCATTTTGTATGCTGTAGAGTATTATATTGCACGATACAGTAACTCCTATTTAGCCATTTTAATATCCAAAATGTGGTTTCTAAAATTTTTCTATTAACACAATACTATAATAACATTCTTGTGTTTGTTCCTTGTTTACATGTGGAATATTTCTTTTTGGTAGTGTAATTGCTAAATTCAGGATATGTGTATTAACAACTTGCCTTTCAAGGTGTATGATCCCATCCCTTAGTAAAGTATAATAGTGCCTTTCTCTCTGAACTCTTGCCAAATTTAATATTATCCAATTTTAATTTTTTTTCTGATGTGATGGATATAAATGATATTTTACTCTGCATCTTTATGATTCCAATGAGGCTAAGCTACTCAGGAGGATGAGGCTAAATAATCTTTCCTGTGTTTATCAGTCACTAATGTTTCCTGTATTTGTGAACGGCTGTTTTGGATACTTTGTCCATTTTTCTCTTGATTTGTCTTATTCATGATGATTTATAGGCTTTCAGAAAATGTATTCTAGGTACTAATATTTTATCATTTATTTAAATTAAAAATATCTTTTCTCAGTGTGTCTTTTGTTCATCTGAAAGGTTTTGTTGGCCTTTTATTTGTAAGTGATTATTTGGGCATACATTTTTATGTTTGAATTTATTATTTCTCAACATATGTATATTATTCTATTGCCTTCTAGCTGCAATTATTGTCAACCTATGCTATCTATAGATTTTTTTTTTTTTTGAGATAGGGTCTCTCTTTGTCGTTCAGGCTGGAGTGCAGTGACATGATCATAACTGCAGCCTCAACCTCCTGTGTTCCAGTCATCTTCCCACCTCAACCTCAAGAGTAGCTGGGACTACAGAAGTGTACCACCATGCCTGGCTAATTTTTTATTTTTTGTAGAAATAGTGTTTCACCACATTTCCCAGGCTGGTCTCAAACTCCTGGGCTCAAATGATCCTCCCTCCTCCGCTTCTCAAAGTGTTGGGATTACAGGCATGAGCCACCAAACCTGGCCTTTTTTACTTTTTTTCATTGCGATAACTGTATATAACAAATTTGCCATTTTAATTATTACTTAAGTGTAAAATTCAGTGGCAATTATTATATATATATCATTGTGCAGCCATCACCACTATCTGTTTTAAAAATTTTAATCACTCCCGAAAGAAAATCTCTATGCACTAAGCAATAGCTCCTCAATATTTTCCCTACCCCTAGCCCCTGATATCTTCTAATTTGCTTTTTGTCTGTATGATTTTGCCTGTTCTAGATATTTTATATATGTCTAATCATACATATTTGTCTTTTATTGTGTCTGTCTCATTTCACTTAACATAATGTTTCAAGTTTAATTCATATTTTAGCAGTATCAGAACTTCTTTTCTTATTATGGCTGAATAGTTTTTTACTCTAGGTATATATCACATTTTCTTTATCCATTTATCTGTTGCTGGGCACTTTGTTTCTACATTTGGATATTGGAATAATGCGGCTATGAACAATGGCATACAAGTATCTGAGTATCTTTTTAAAAATATTTGAGATATATACTTAGGAGTAAAATTGTAGGGTCATATGGCAATTCTGTGTTTAACTCTGAGGAACCACCAGACTTTTTCACAGAGGCTACAGTATTTTACATTCTCACAGGCAAAGGAGATTTATTTTCTGGCATAATTTTTGAGTCATTTACATTTCATAATTATGTACATGTATTACTTAAAAATAAAGAGAGAACATCCATGTGAAATGACCTGGCACATGGTAGATTCTTTAAAGATATTTATGGAGGTACCTCGTGACTCTTGTTCATTAAGACTTCCATTTACCTGAGATGTCTGAAGTATATTTAGAATCTTTCTTTCAAAAGAAAGAAAGAAAAAACAGCTACCACAGATGTGGAATGTGGTATCATACTAAATTTTGACAATGCTGGTTTGTGAGTATATAGAGGTTCACGAGAGTATTATTTATTCTCTCTGTGTTTAAAGTATTTCATAAAAGAATTAAAATTTGAGGATCCTGCTGTGTAGTGACTGAAGGGTCATATGAGGAAGGAGTTTTGGACAGGGTAGTCATATTCTTTTTCTAGATGTGGGTGCTGGCTTCACAGTTATATTCATTTTCTAAAACTCAAGTTGTCCACCTATAATCTGTCACACATCTAAATCTCCGTTATATTTCTGTAAAAACTTTGCTTAGAAAAATAAAAGAAAATAGACCAAAAAATGGCTAGCAAAGCACAGGTGGAACAGAACAAAACAAAGAGATATGAGAGTTGGGGAAGCCCGCTTATACTGATAATTTGTCTCATTCAAATAAAAGATTCTTCCTATGTAGCCTTCAAAAGAACTTGTTATGTATACTAAAAATACCTGCTATCTCTGAGACTTATACCTATTTCCTAGTTCTCCTTTATCTATTTCACTTCTAGTTAATGGTCCACTGTTCATTTAAAAGAAAAAGCAACATGTGAGTTTAAAAAAAAGGTTAAAGGAACCATCATCACAAGGATGGAGGTCAACATTCTGATTGTGATATTGTACTATAGCTTTGCAAGATGTTACCATTGGAAGAAAGTGGGTAAAATGTATGTAGACTCTCTGTGTATAACTTCTTACAACTGCGTATAAACCTACAATAATATCAGAATTTAAAATTTAATTAAAATTAAAAAGGACAGCATGAGACTGTCGCTATATTGGCACCAAAAAAAGGAACTTAAGTTCAAAATGAGCTAATAAATAAATGTAATACACTACAAGAATAAACAAAACAATGTACATTTTGGAGAAACATGGGATTTTTGTTTTTTTACAAATTATGTCATGTTGAGCAGGGTTTTGTTTTGGTTTTTGTTTTGTTTTTTTCTTTTTGAGACAGAGTCTCATTCTGTTGCCCAAGTTGGAGTGCAGTGGCACAATCTCAGCTCACTGCAACTTCCACCTCCCAGGTTGAAGCAATTCTCTTGCCTCAGCCTCCTGAGTAGCTGGGACTACAGGCACATGCCACCATGCCCAGCTAATTTTTGGTATTTTTAGTAGAGACGGGGTTTCACTGTATTAGCCAGGATGGTCTCAATCTCCTGACATCATGATCCGCCTGCCTCAGCCTCCCCAAGTGCTGGGATTACAGGCATGAGAGCAGGGCTTTAATTGTTTTCAGTAGACTAAAGCCTTTCAATAGCTAAAAAAAAATTATAATGCTTTTAACAAGTTAAACTTTCCAGAACTAAGAAAAAAGGAAGTAAAAGTATCTAAAAATTTTTTCTAAAAGATTAAAGGGTAAGCAACTAATGGAATAATAAACAGAACAATAGTAAGACACCAAATTCTTGGTTACCAAATTCTACTGTCTGCAAAAAGTCATGCTGTACAAATGACTCCTTGAAGGAACCAACCTTATAACCCCAGAATTAACACTACAGGGTTGATATCCTTCAACTCTCTTTTGTAGCATTATTTCCTTTGACTACTTGTCATCCTTGAAGACAGCATCTGCTGAACAATATAAAAAGTCCATATGTTATTACCACATTCTTCATTCAGTTAATTATTCAATAATGCATGCAACTTAACAGTTATTTATTGCATGTGTATTAGAAGCCAAGCCAGGGCATTGTACTAAGTAATGGGTATATAAAGATGAAAAGATAGAGAACCATTTCTTCTTCCCAAGAGTTGCCAGCCTATCTGGAAAAATAATTGTGAGTCAGTAAATGAATAACAAACATAGCTAACTTTTATTGAACAGTTCCATATGCTGCTTACTGTGTTAACTGCTTTCTGCATGAACTCAGCTGATCCAGCTAATAGACCATGGGTGGACATGATCTGTAGCCTTGTTTTACAGATAAGGAAATTGAGGAAAAGAGAGAGGAATTTGTTAAAAAGCAGATAAACTGTGGAATTTCCATTAAAACCAGGGCACTATCTCTCGAGAACCCACATTCCCAGCCCCTGGCCCAGAGGATGAAGGACAAGTCCTCTGAAATCCTAGTGTCTCTTAGATCATCACTAAGGAGTTGCTTGAATTGGGTCTAGAAGAAAGAGGAGAGATTCATATGGGTGTTTGGGAATCACGAAAGTGCTGATCGTGTTTTCCTGGCATAGGGAGGAATCAAGCTAGAAGGAATTAACACTACAGTATCAAGGGATAAAAGATGTCACTGAATTGTGGACTGAGAGGATTATGTGGAATGGAGAATGACATTGGCTGGGGAAAATGAAGGAGAAGGGGATGTCTAAGAGCACATAAGTGACTTCTTAGAAACAGTCTTGGGCCACTTAATCATCATCCTGTTCTTACCTGTCTTCAGGTGAGGCTTTGTAGAAAGGTGAACACTGCTGCCACATGATTCCTGACACTTTTGATCGGCATTTTTTCCCTTCTTCTGAACACTGTGGCTATAATTGAAGCCCAGGTCACTTCTGCTGGTTATCACTGCTGATGTCCCATGACACCTGAGGTGCCAAAGCTCTATTCTGTTGAGAACTTAGGGAGAATATCTCTTCCCTTCTGTGTTATATACTATGTTGGATGGCAGTTGGGAGCTAACGAGGTGCTACTGCATTCTGCTTTTATTTCATAAAGAGGTGTTTTACTGAAATTAGCTCTTTGATACTTACATTTATTTCCCTCAAGTGTAAACATAAGGTCATAAACGGATGCTATTTAGAGTCATCTGAATATCACCTTACACTGGAATGAGAATTATTTCTCTGCTAATTAAGGCTAAACATGCTTTATTGATTAAGGATTCTTTTAAAAACTATTATCTCTGAGAAATTTCTCAAGACCTTCTTGTAAACAGGATTTTGATGGTTCACATGACTAGTTCTTAAGACTGCCTGGACAGACATAAATCCTGCAGTATGCTAAGCATCGGTTTAAGCCTCCTTTGCCACCTCTGCAATATACACATTGAAGCTGAAACAATATGGACCACACCTACCAGCCTCTTTCCACAGTGCTCCTCCATCAAACATTCTCAATCTCTCAGCATCCTCCAGTCAGCATTGACAGTACAAAGATGAACATGTGGTACTATTTGAGAGCAAAACCTTACAAAAAGAAGAAGGGGCCCAAAACAATTCTAATAAAACATAAAATCATATTTATGTACTTGTTAGAACATTAGCCTAAAGAAGGAATAATCAACTGTTGAGAGGGGCATGCATTGGATAGGAAAAGTAAATGTACCACTTAAGCAGAGTCTTGAAGGACAAATCAAGGAAAATTAAGACAAAGGTGTAGAGTGGCAGTTCTGGATATGGCTAGGCAGGAAGGGATAGATTGTCAGAGACCCAGGAGACAAAAGAAAAGGTCCAAAGATGCAAGGAAGATGCTTAATAGGTATTGAATAGGTGGAGGAATGAATGAATGAGTGATTAAAAAAACCCCTGTATTTTATAACATTTTCCTGCTTCCAAAATGTTTGCATAATTATTTTATATAATGTTCACAATAAGAGGTTAAGTGACTTATTTAATGTCACAGGAATCATTCAACTAAAATGCTATGTAGACCCCATAACTATGACATTGTTACCTCAGTGGCCACAGAGCATCAGAAATGATGTTCATCAGAAGAAGCAAGCAGAGCAGAACTGGTCCCCTGACTTCTTGACCTGGTCCCCTGACTTCTTGACCTGTATGTGTTATGCTTTGGCTTCCAATTTAGTTCTTAATTTAGATAGAAAATAGCAAAGGCTTTGTTTCAAGTGGTCTTTGCTATGAAAACCGCTGACTTTGCACCCAGTCACTTGAAAGGCAAGAACAATTTGTTTAGCCTGTCTAGTCACATCTGCATTCTGAAACACTGCCATGAAGCCAACAGCTGTAATCTTAAACCAAATGCCAAATCTGAAACCCGATATGATGAAACAGATTAGTACCTCTTCATAAACAGATAATGCACAACATTGTTTATTCTAATGGAAGGTGGTAACATTATGGTTTACCATCTGGGTAAGAACAAGACTTTTTGTCCTCTAATAGATGCTTGCTTTCCCATGGAATATTGAAATTGCCACACGTTGTTTAAATTAATCATGTAGATAGTGCCAGTGATTATAGTTTATATGAATGTCAGCTTCAATATTAGTGATACTTGGCAACAAAGCCAACATCTGAGAGTTTGTTTGAAGGAAGAAAGTAGTTCGACACAGGAAAATAAGGCAGAATAATTTAATGTGCATATCAATATTTACATCAAAGATTAATGTAATGCAATAAGAGATGAATAAAAGCTAGAGGAAAATAATTAATCGAAGAGTTATGAGATCACCTTTCATTATCAGTTTTTCCAGAAAAATAAATCTATGATAGAGGAAACAGATGACATGACTCTTGTCTTAATATGTCTAGGATATATCATGAGGCCAGAAAATCTGAAAATTAACCTAGAATTCATTGCAGGGAGAAGATACCACTCAGGCTACTCAGCAGGATGGAAAAAATGATCCATATGACAATAAACCAGAAAGAACTAAGTTCATATGGAAAGATTAATGACATGATTACCTTGAAAAATCTATTTGTATGTTTTGTACAAATTAATATTTACAGTTTCATAAATTGTTTTACTTGTTCAGAATATATAAATTGCAAATTATACTTTTCTTTTTTTTGTCCTATTACCATAATCGAATCCCATACTAATCTCATGCTCCATTGAATCCACATAATATTAAACTTTCTGTGAAGGAATGAACGTCAAAAATAAATTTTAAATCTGAAATCTGAAATTCTGAGATCAAGTAATACAAAATTATGTTCTTTTTTGTGAATGAGTGATTAGGTTATTATTGTATTTAAAAGTTTATCATGTGTTTTTAAGATGCCTATTCCAGAAAACCAGAATATAAAACTGAAAAATTAGAAGAAAAATGGAAAATTGGACATCGGAAAACTTATAGTAAACTCAGAAATATATTGCCAAATTGAAAATCATGACAAAGAGGATTTACGCATTTTTGGCAAGATTGTGCTACTATATCCATGTAGGATAATTTTATTCTTAGTGAAAATAAGCTATTCACTACTGCAATCACTAGCTTACTGTAGCAGGGTTGGTGAAATAGCATGTAGCTACACCATGAAATCATATATGAATGACACCAAATACAGGAATAAGAACTGACAAAGGATTTCCTTCTTTCTTCTTTCCTTTGTTTTCTCTCTCACTGCCCCCTCTATCCTTTACTCTTACCTTTCTTTATTTCTTCCTTTCCTTCCTTCTTTTTAAATCTCTACTCTGGGGTACAATCTATATTGGTTTACATACCATACATTTGTACAAACAACTTTGGGCATGTTTGAATTATTAGCTATCCAATTTCAATTTATTTCAGTGGTGCTTTATCACTTTCTCATTGTCCAGGAATATGCCATAATGAACCACTCCTCTACCAAATTCTAAGCAACGAGAAGCACAAACATAAACAATTATCTCTAATGCAGCCTGTGAGTACTCTAAAGAAGCTGTATGCAACATGCTATGAGACTATGACATTACAGGAAAGGACATGATTGATTCTATTTGGGCATAGGGGGAGACTTCCTAAAAGAGACAATATCTGATCTTGCATGGAATAGTAAAGAAGAATTTTTCAGACAGACAAAATGAGAATAGAGGGTATTTCATGCAGAAAGGGTGTGTGTTGTGGTGGGGGAGGAATTTGGTTAATCCAGCCAAAAACAGATTAGATGATTCAGTAAATATTTCATGAAAACATTTTAAAACACGTATGTCTACAGTCAGGGTCTAATCCTACTTGATCCCTGCTAGAGTTAAGGGAGATATACAAAAGCTTATGTTGAAAACATGCTCAAAGGATGTCATCCTTAGCCTAAAGAGGCAAGGTTGTGTTATTGGCCACTTCATACTGTTGTTCATTCAAATAGTGCTGTTAATTCCAGGGTGTCCTGGGTTGCCCTCAAGCTGATCAAGGAAAACTTTAAAAATGTTAGTGGTTCATGATGGCAAGATATTGGGGAATAGTATAAAAATTGGCATTAATAAATGTATGTACTCTAATTTGTGAGACTTCTTATATATCTGAAATTGCTTGCTTATGGTTATTATATCAAATGGTATGTGCAGGGCACTAGTTGAGGTGGTCAATACTTCTTTGCACATTCGGTAATATTGTTAGCTCTTAACCATATATGATGTTTCCTTTTAAAATCAGGAAAAGGATATTCTTTATATTTACATCAGATTTTTTCTTTTTTTCTTATACTATTGAAATCATCATTGTAATATGACTCCCAGGCTATATGTGCTATAAGTTTATTTTTTGTATAAATGAATCTTTCATATTCTGCTGACTGCCTAACATATTTTTCTGGAAATACAGACTGGAATTATATTCACAAAACAAGTGTATAGATACATTAAATTGTAAAAAAAAAATGCTTATTTTTATATTTTATTCATATCATTGATGTGAAATTTAAAACTGCAAACTCAGGGGCAAGGTTATCCAAAATCACCTTAATGCAATGAGATTCAACTGCATTAAAGCTGTAGAATTTTACAGCTTAAAGTCAATTTATAAATGATTTACTTCAGTATCCTTATAATCAATATGAGAGACATTGGTCAAATGAGGTGATGACTTACTCTTGACTTCTGTTATTTCACAAATTATGGAAATAGAATATCAGTTTTTGGATTCCTAGCCCTGCATTCCTTCTCCTACTCTATTGTGGTTACCCATATACTAATGTATTTTCTTTAAATATAACCATAATATTAAAGTTTTAAGGAACCCTTAAAGATTATTTAGTATCCCTCTTCTTTGAGTAAATAGAACTATTGCATTCTGCATAGACTGAAACCTATTAATTTCTGAAGATAATGACATATGGTAAATGACATAGAGTATTATTTAAATGTCATCCCCAAACTATTGTCTTTCCCTTTAAATAAATGAAAGTGAGTTTCATTCTTAAATAGAATATTATTTTATCTTGGCACAAACATTACTTTGATACTACAGCAAATTTCAATAAAAATGGGATACAAGTTGTCAGCAACATATCTATTCTTAAAAAAAAAGAAACTTCACCACTATATTTGGAAGAACAGTGTCATTAAAATATGCTTACAAGTTGTCTCAATTGCTAAGGATTCATTTAATGCAAATGATTCATTATGTGGTGGAAGTGTCCCTGCCTCTACCACCCTGTGATTTTTGCTCTGAAAAATCAGCCTATCTATATCTCTCCAAAAAATAAGCAGCCATCACAAAAACATAATGCCATCAGTTCCCTGCAGTCTGTAAGTCAACTCACAAAAAGCACCAGGAACATTTTTGTCTATAAAGTCAGACATTAACCAAATGACTCCAAAGTCTACTTGAGTTGGATTTGGTGGACTATGCATAGGTGGTGCTATGTGACTTTAAACGTATCCACTAAGGTCTGGACTTCATGTGGAACACTGTGTAACAAGCTCATTTCTACTAATGGGCTGTGATCTCTACCATTGCACTGTTTTAGATCACCATCTTTTACATCTTTGAGGAAGGGCTTTGGAGACAAAGTGTCTGGATTCCATATCCTGCTCGGGGCAGACTAGGTATGCAGCTCCATTCTAATTCTCAGATTCTTTATTTGTAAAATGGGAATAAGAACACCTAGCTCATAAAGTTTTAAGGAAGGTCAAATAAAATAATACCTTTAAAACACCTAAGCACATTACCTTGGATATATAGGAATATATATATATATCCAATATGTATATAATATCACTGTGGAATTGCAAATGTTTACATACTAATTATACACAGTGCCTAATTTATGATGTTTTGACCTACAATTTTTCAGATTTATGATGGTGCAAAATTAACACGCATCCAGTAAAAGCTGCACATTGTATTTTCAATTTTGGTACTTTCTTGGCTAGTGTTATATGATAAGATACTCTCTTACAATGCTGGGTAGCAGCAATGAGCCACAGCTCCTAGTCAGACATACAATCAGGAGGATAAACAACCAATACTCTACACTGTACCATGTCGCCACATGTTTTTGCCCAACTCTAGGATAACATAAGTGTTCTGAGCCTGTGTAAGGTAGATTGAGCCAAGCTACCATGTTCTGGAATTTAGGTGTATAAAAATACACCTTTCAACTTATGATATTTTCAATTTACAATGGAGATATTGGGATATAACCCCAGTTTGAGTCAAAGAGTAACTGCATTGCAATGCAATTTGGTTAAAGTAAAACCACAAGGCACCTACTTAAACATTATTAAATGAAATAACGTTAGGGGAAATCATTGTTTGATAAACATGCTTTTGTGAAGGCAAGATGCATGGCTCTTCACAATCTCTATTGAAAGAAACTAGAGAAAACTGAGAAGTATTTATAAATCAGTTACCATAAAGCTATAAGATATAAAAAGGATTAGCCATGTACTGATTTAATAAATCTATACATATTCTTTATTCTGCCATTATAAAATTGATTTGGGGGCAAATGTGTTACAAATGGAGAAAACTCTCTTGTAATATTATTTTTATTTGCAGAGTATTATTTTTATTTTCTGTGAATAAAATCCTTAACCTCAAGACTATAAATATAACAAGGAACTTGTGCATCCTTTTTAATAGAAAATATTGCCTATTGGGGTATCTATTACAGTAAATTGGATTTACTTCCCAAATCATAAAGTACAAAATAGCCCTTTGATATTTAGCTTAATATCTATGCCTGACCTTGCTAAATGTCTACTAATTCACCTACTATATATGTGACATGGATTTATTTGTCCATAAAAAAGTGTTTTAATTTTAAATTTCTTCTTTCAAGGCTACTTGAAAAAAACTTAATTTATGACTCTAATATATTTACTTGCAAACAAAAGACAGAGATTATTTCTTCTTCAATGATGAGTACAAACCAATGTTGACTGTGACTAGTAAGGTTGGTATTTTTGTTATTTTTGTTACTTATTCTCAGTTCCACCAGTTGACATGTACTTCAGGACTGACAGAAAAACAAAAATAGAATCACTTTGCCTTCTTTTAGGGAAAAATAAAATTTAATACACCAGGGTTGATAACTGAGTTAACTGTCCTGTTGGGACCTGGGCTTTTGTCTTAAACTTTATCCCCACCTTCCTATAACAATTACTTACAAATCCTAAGGTCTCCTCTTGATTTTGGGGCTATGTCGTCTCTTTCTATTTCACTTATTAGATACTGGTATCCTGACCAGAAACTCAAGCTTATGGCTGGTGCCTAATACCTGCTGAGAGTTCTCCCTGAGTCCCAGTGTTTGTTAGTTTGTCCTAGTCTCTTAATAAGTTATTCTCCAAGGTTCTCTGGAGACTTGCTTGTCAAAGAAGTGACAATCACACATTGACTTTTGTTTTGTGATGCCTTGAGTACATCGCACACTGAACAAAAGTGCATGTAAAGCCTTGCAGTTTGAATCATGAATCTGGTGTTTCTTTTTCCTTTGAGCATAAGGATCATCCTGGCTAATGGCAACAAGACAAAGCCATCTGTTGAGTAACTGGTTAGCCTTGGGAACAAAAAGGTAAAACAAGGGGGATATAGGCCCCATGCAAGTCCAAAACCCAGCAGGAGGGATGTCATTAAATCTTTTTTTTTTGAGATGGAGTTTTGCTGTTGTTACCCAGACTGGAGTGCCATGGCGCGATCTCAGCTCACCACAACCTCCACCTTCTGGGTTCAAGCAATTCTCCTGCCTCAGCCTCCCGAGTAGCTGGGACTACAGGTGCACACCACCATGCCCAGCTAATTTTTGTATTTTTAGTAGAGACGGGGTTTCACCATGTTGACCAGGATGGTCTCGATCTCTTGACCTTGTGATCTACCTGCCTCGGCCTCCCAAAGTGCTGGGATTATAGGCGTGAGCTGCCATGCCCGGCCTAAATCTTAAAGCTCCAAAATAATCTCCTTTGACTCCATGTCTCACATCCAGGCTGCACTGATGCAAGGGGTGGGCTCACAAGGCCTTATGCATTCTCACCCCATGGCTCTGCAGGGTACAGCCTCCATGGCTGCTTTCACAACCAGGCATTGAGTGCCTCTGGCTTTTCTAAGTGCACAGTGCAAACTGAATCTGCCATTCTGGAGTCTGGAGGATGGTGACCCTCTTCTCAGAGCTCCACTAGGCAATGCCCCAGTGAAGACTCTCCATGGGGGCTCCAAACCCACATTTCTCCTCCAGACTGCCCTAGTATAGGTTCTCCATGAGGGCTCTGCTCCTGCAGCACATTTCTGCTTAGACATTCAGGCATTTCCATACATCCTCTGAAATCTAGGCAGAGGCTCCCAAGCCTCAACTATTGCCCTCTGTGCACATGCAGGCTTACCACAAAGCCTGTGGCTTATACCCTCTAAAGCAGCAGCTTGAGACTTATCTGGGGCCCTTTTAACCATGTCTGGACCTTGAGCAGCTGGGACACAAAGACCAGTGTCTGGAGGTTGTACAGAGCAGCAGGGCCCTGGGCCTGGTCGGCGAAAACATTCTTCCCTCCTAGGCCTCTGGACCTGTGATGGGAGGAGTTTCCATGAAGGTTTCTGAAATGCCTTCAAGTCATTTTCCCCATTGTCTTGGTTATTAACATTTAACTCCTCTTATGCAAATTACTGCAACCAGCTTGAATTCCTCTCCAGAAAATGGGCTTTTATTTTCTACCACATGGTTGGACTGTAAATTTTCCAGAATTTTATGCTCTATTTCCCTTTTAAATATAAGTTCCAGTTTCAGATCACCTCTTTGAGCATTCATATGAGTGTATACAGTTAGAAGCAACCAGGCCACATCTTGAACGCTTTGCTTCTTAGCAATTTCTTCCAACAGAAACCCTAAATCATCTCTCTCTGGTTTGAAGTTCTACAAATCTCTAGAGCAGGGACACAATGCCTCCAGTCTCTTTGCTAAAGCATAGCAAGAGTCACCTTTACTCCAGTTCCCAATAAGTTCCTCATCTCCATCTGAGACCACCTCATCCTGTATTTCATTGTCCATATTACTATCAGCATTTTGGTTACAATCATTCAAAAAATCTCTAGGAAGTAACTTTCTCTCATCTCCCCGTCTTCTTCTGAGCCCTCCAAACTGTTGCACCCTCTGCCCAGTGCCCAGTTCCAAAGCTGCTTCCACATTTTCAGGTATCTTTATAGCAATGCCCCATGTTTCTCCTTGGTACCAATATTATGTATTAACCCATTCTCACAGAGCAATAAACATCTAAAACTTGTTAATTTATAAAGAAAATACATTTAATCAACTCATTGTCCTGTACAGGCTGTTTGCTGAAGAGAAATTCTGGTTTCTATGACTCACTTTGGTTGAGAAAGAGGGGCAAGAGATAGAGTGGCAGGAGAAAGTCAGAGAGACTTTGATTGTGATGCCTTTCAATCTCCTTTAAAATATTCAGCATGGCAAAGCACCATACTTTGGAGTATCATTTTCTGAGCCTTAACAGTTCCATTGTAAAATACTGTTTCTGTAAAACGTTGCTTTTTGGAAATGGTAAGCTATTTAGATAAATTCTCCTCTCTCTCTCTCTCTCTCTCTCTCTCTCTCTCTTGCTCACACACACACACACACACACACACACACACACAATCACAACTCAAAGCCTTGAAAGTAAAAAAACTTAAACCATGTTAAAAGTGTCAAGAGCAAACAAATCTATAGGAAAATTCCAAGTCAAAGTTTTACCCTAAGGTGAAAATCCAGGGAGCTTAGCAGAACAAAGAACAATCAACCTCATTTTCTCTCTCATCCCCAAAAGGCTTTGAGTTTTCTTCAGTTTGGGTGATCAAGATTATCTGATTGAGAAGAAATGAGGGAAAGAGAGAAAGAGATGTTTAAAATTCAGAACTCAGAGCTTGCCCAGAAAGGAGAATCTGGGTCCTAAAAGGGCTAAATCCTTAGTGTTCAGGAAAACTAGAATCTTACCCTCAGGGAATAAAGAAGAAAGCCACGTGGGTGTTGAATGAGTGGGAGAAAAAGGGAAAGGAAAAAACATCAAGAAAACATGAACATGAATCAGCCTTACTGTTGATACAGAAGCTAGAAAGAAATTATTTAGGTGAATAGTGAGGGTAAGAGTGTCCTCAGTCCCTTTTAACAAAAAGCAGCCCCCAAATCATTTCTTTTCTAACAAAGAGAAGCCTGTAAAATCAAACTGGAGACATAAATAAGCAAGCTGGAATCTTGCATAGGTAAATTACAGCAGCTGTGCCAATAGGAAAAGGCTACCTGGGAGCCAGGCATGTTCAACATGGAGGTTCCCTGTTGCCTTTTGCTTGTCACAAAAAGGCAGGCAACATGGCACTGGCCAAATAGAGACCCTATCTGCATAATAAAAGATTAGGGTGAGATGGTCAGCTTCTTTGCATGCTACGCAAACAGAACATCTGGTCCAACCAGTCTCTTGGGCCCTATGTAAATCATACACCACCTCCTCAAGCTCCTCTATTAAATCCCCCACCCACCGCCATGCACCTCATCACAAAACCAGAAGACCCACTCAGGAGCCTCTCTCTCTCTGCAGGAGAGAGAGCCATTCTCTTTCTTTTGCATTTTAAACCTCTGCTCTTAAACTCGCTTCTTGTGTGTCTGTCCTCGATTTCCCTGGCATGAGACAATGAACTTCAGGTATTTACCCCAGACAATAACATTGCTTCACTGTAAATATGTTAAGACAAAAAAGCATTATAAGAGATAAAGTCAGCTAATAAAGATTTGATTAGGAAAATAAACAAATACACTAACATATATCTATACAGATACACATATCATAATGCATATATAGATATACTAGCTTTTATATATATACACACTAGCATGTTTATATACTAGCATATACATATACACACTACCATACATACAGAAAAGTAGAGAAAAGATTCAAATAAGCTCAATTATAAATGAAACTGGAGACATTACAACTGACACCACAGAAATACAAAAGATTATTTGAGACTACTATGAATTTATCTATTGACACAAACTAGAAAATCTAGAGGAAATGGATAAGTTTCTGGAAACATGCAACCCTCCTAGCTTGAATCAGAAAGGAATAGAAATCCTGAAATACTAATAACAAGCAGTGACATTGAATCAGTAATAAAAAAGAAAATACCAACACAAAAAACCCTGGTCAGTGGAGTCACAGCTGAATTCTACCTGCCAGTTAATGAAGAATTTGGTACTATGCCTACTAAAAGTTTTTCAAAAGATTGACAAACAGGGAATCTTTCCTAATTCATTATTTGAAGCTACTATTACCCAGATACCAAACCTGAAAAGGACATAAAGGTGTGATAAAAAAAAATTGTAGACCAATATCCCTGATGAACATAGATGCAAAATTCCTCAACAAAATACTAACAAACTGAATCAAACAACACATGAAAAGAGTAATTTACCATTATCAAATGGGTTTTATCCCAGTGATTCAGGGATTGTTTAATGTACACAAGTCAATAAATGTGAAACATCACAGAAACAGAATTAAATACTAAAACCATATGATCATCTCAATAGATGCAGAAAAAGCACCTGTTAAACTTCAGCATCCCTTTATGATAACAATCTTAAACAAACTAGGGATACAAGAAACATGCCTCAAAACTATAAAAACCATATATGACAAATTGACAGCCAGCATAATACTGAATAAGGAGAAGTTAAAAGCATTCCCCCTGAGAACTGGAAGAAGACAAGAATGCCCACTTTCAACACTTCTATTCAATGTAGTATTGGTACTCCTAGCCAGGGTAATTAGGTAAGAAAAAAATAAAAGGAAATCAGGTTGGAAGAGGAAGTCAAACTATCTCTGTTCACTGAAGATATGATTGTCTACCTTAAAAACCCTAAAGACTCCTCCAAAAGACTTCTAGATTTGATAAATGAATTCTGTAAAGTCTCAGGTTAAAAAATGCACACAAATCAATAGCACAGTTATACACCAAAAATGATCAAGCTGAGAATCAAATCATGGACTCAATCCCTTTCACAACAGCTGTAAAAAATACCTAGGAATATGCTTAACCAAGTAGGTGAAAGATCTCTACAAGGACAACTATGAAACTCTGTTGAAAAAAACTATAGATGATACAAACAAATGGAAATTCATCCCATGATCATGGATTGGAAGAATCAGTGTCTCAGAAAAGATCATACTTCCCAAAGCAATCTACAGATTCAACGCAATTCATACCAACATACCAACAACATTTTTCAATAATTAGAAGAAACAATCCTAAAATTCATAGGAACCAAAAAGAAGTCCCAATCGCCAAAGTGAATCTAAGCAACTAAGACAAATCTGGAGGCATTACACTACCAGACTTCAAATTATACTACTACACAATAGTTACCAAAACATGGAATTGGTATAAAAGTAGACACATAGGACAGAATGGAAAGCCCCAAAATTAAACTAAATATTTACAATCAACTGACCTTTGGGAAATCATACAAAATCATAAACTGGGGAGAGGACACTGTATTCAATAAATGATGTTGGTAAAACTGGATAGTCACATGTTGAAGAGTGAAATTAGATTTGTGTCTCACAGCATATGCAAAAATCAACTCAATATAGATCAAAGACTTAAATTTAAAACCTAACACCATACAAATTCTAGAAGAAACCTTAGGAAAAACCCTATGGATTTGGTTTAGGTATAGAATTTATGACTTAAACTCCAACAACCAAAGCTACAAAATTAAAATAATTAAACTGAAAAGCTTCCATGTGGCAAAAGAAAAATAAATCAACAGTGTAAACAGACAGTCCACAAAATGGGAGAAAATATTTGCAAAGTATGTCTCCAATGAAGGATTAATATCTAGAATATATGAAAAACTCAACAAAATTAGCATGAAACAAAAAACAGAAAATTCCATCAAAAATTAGGCAAATGATATAAGTAAACATTTCTAAAAAGAATATATACAAACACAAATGGCCAACAAACATATAAAAATGCTGAACATCACTAATCATCAGAGAAATGTAAAGTAAAATCACAGATTTTATATTATCCCTGTCAGAGTAGTCATTATTAAAAAGTCAAAAAACAACAGATGTTGGCATGGATGTGGTGAAAAGGAAATACTTTTACACTGCTGGTGGAATGTAAATTAGTATAACCTCTATGGAAAACAGTATGGAGATTTCTTAAAGGACTAAAGTACATCTACTATCAGATCTAGTAATCCAGTAATCCCACTTCTGGGTATCTACCCAAAAGAAAAGAAGTCATTATATGGAAAAGACACCTGTATGCATATGTTTATCACAGAACAATTCACAATTGCAAAGACATGGAGCCAATGTAAGTTCCCACCAGCCAATGAGTGGATAAAGAAAATGTGATATGTGTGTGTGTGTGTACACGTATACATATGTGTATATATATATATACGCCATGGTATACAACTCGGCCATAAAAAAAGAATGAAATAATGTCTTTCGTAGCAACTTGGATGGAGCTAGAGGTAATTATTCTAAGTGAAGTAACTCAGGAATAGAATACCAAATACTGTATGTCCTCAATTATAAGTAGGACCTAATCTATAGCTATATGAAGGCATACAGAGTGGTATAATGGACTTTGGAGACCCAGAAAGGGGTGGGCAGGAGGTAGGGAGGTAATGAAAAACTTCATATTGGGTACATGAACACTGCTCAGGTGATGTGTGCACTAAAACCTCAGACTCCACCAATTTTGTAATAATCCATAAGGATTAAGAAATCTTGTCCAGTGATAATGGAAAGTGAGGCAGGATTAGGAGGTCACTGAAGTCAAAAAGTCTTCAGGGCTAGAGTCACCTTGTTACTGGGACAGTGTAGGGGTTGTTCGTTCCTATTTTTATTTGGAGCCAGACAGTTAATGCCTAGAGACTGAACTGTGAGTCTCCTATAGGCAGGAAACTATGGCCAGAGATTTGTGTTTTGGAATTAGACCATTTTACTTTCACTTTCTATGCAAGGACAACACTACATGTTAAATGACTTTCTCAAAGTCATTTAAGACTGAGTACTACTCTTCTTGTGGTTAAGATTTCTTTGCTGAAGTAAAAGAAAGATGATCCCAATGCTGAAAAGATGTAGAGTCTACTGTGGGAAACAAAAATCAATTCCCAATAGAAGGACATTGGAAAATACCTCGTCAATAAAAGGTATTGATAATGGCACCTTTAATTTAGGTTACAGAATCTATCCTACAGTAGGTAGAAGTGTTATAATGTTTATCATATACTTCCAATACCACACACACACACACACACACACACACACACATAAAATGTGTGTGTTATTTAAATATTTAATTTAAACACTAACTAGGATTCAAATATTACACTAAAGGACACGGTCTAGACAAAGTCAGCTGGTGCTCAGATAGGAAGTCCAAACTCAAGAGGCAATTCCTGAAGAGCTTCTGTTCCTTGTATCTCAGTCAACAAAGGAGACTTTGCCAATCAACATATTGAATACCAGAAATTTGAATTTTATTGTATAAAAAGGTATAGTGACTAGAATAATAATTTTTGTTAATGAACTCTTACAGGTAAAATGAAAAGTAGTTAAGGTTTATGGACTGGCTCAAACTACAGGAGCTATTGCTTACCCAATGCACAGAGATTTTAAGAATCAAATGAGGTTGGTAGACTTTGAACTTTTGGATGAAATCCAAGGCTTTATTAAACTGAAAACGTCCATGCAGCCATGTGTCCCACTACTTGTTTAGGATAATGGTTCTTAAACCTGAGGGCACATTATAAGCACTTGCTTTTAAAAGCTGCAAATATGTGCAAGTCACAATTCATAACAATTAAAGCAGAATCCTTAGGGGAGGAGTCCAGGAATTAGTGGTTTCTAAAGCTTCCTAGGTGATTTCAATATGCAATCAAGGTTGGAAACCAGTGGTCTGAGAGGATATATAATGCTATTATAAATGCTGGAGAATCCAGCCTTTGCAATGGTTTTTATCAGCACAGAATGACCCTTTTACATAAAGAGGTAGTTAAAGTACCTAAACAGATAGAAAGCTGAACTTCATGGAGTCCACAGAACAGGTTGCAAGAATTGTTTTGTGCCTGTTTGACAGTATTTGAGTAATCTATGACTGCATATGTGGCAGTATTAATTCTAAGACTTGGTTTAATCTGACAGAAAAGTTTATGAGAATACCTTTATCCATGTCCAACTTTAGGACAGCCTAGTTTATCAAAAATAAACTAAGGATTGTGCAAGACCAAATTGGCCTAAGTCAGATTTAGGGGTGCTGGTGGTATAATCTGTTATCTACCCAACCATGACCTCTATGGTGTAAAATAGACACCATTTTTAGCTGTTATAGTCTGGACAATATTTTAGATTGAGGTAAATTCTGTTTTGAAACACAATCTTTTTAGGGTAGCACTCTCTTAATTTAGGAATTTTCTGTCTTCTCTTTCTTTCTATTTGCCCCAGAGGTGATCTATGCTGATTCAATGATTTACAAATAAACTGGCACTTGGAAAAGAGAGACCGAGAGAATTTATTGTGTATAACATTTGAACCAACAAGAGCCCATGCGGACTTTGGCTGAGATGTATAAACTTAATTGATCTTATTGGTTAATTTCTACCACTGCCCCTATGGTTCAAATATCCATGTCCCGCTGCTCTGTGGTGCCTAGTTTATTGCCTATCAATATAGGTCTTCATTTTCCTGTCATTATGAGTACTCCCAAGTCTCCAGCCCACTTAGCCATGTTATGTCCCTCTGAAGGGTATAGGCTACCTTCAAAATGTATTAGTGATACACATTGAGGGATATTGACTCACAACTTGCTACTCTAAAATTCAGGTGTTAAAATGCCCTTGAGACCTCTCTAGGAGGCTTTTATTAACCCTTTTCTTATGTTTGGGTTTCACTAAGCCTGTCCAATTTCTATCACACAAAAAATCCTGAGGACATAGCCCTAGAAAATTTAATCCACAATTTAACTTCCTTGATTATATCTTCCAATTATTTTGGCTTCTCTAATATATGGGTTCTTTCTCTGGCCAGGGACAGGAAACTGTTCTCACATCATTATACAATTCTTTTACTTAACTGAATATGGCATGCGTTCTAGGTCTGCTTGCTTCAAGGCAACTTATTAGAATGCTAGACTTCTACAATTCCTGTGTGTTCTATGAGTTTTTAAAATTCTACTCAGAAACTCTCTTGACTTCTTTATTCTCAGCTGACCTATCCCTCCCCTGATTAAAGTAAGCCAGTAAGCCAATGAGTACAGTGCCCAATATTGTCAGAAATTGTAAGAGCAAGAAATGCTTTGGCTATTATCAAAGTACTGCTTACTACCACCCTGTAACAATGACTTGTTTTTGAATGGATGGACTTGGGATAACATTTTATCAGGATATCTGTATAAACTTATGTTTAATATGATTTCTTTTCTGTGGGAAAACTTGAGATCTGATGTGTTAAGTGACTTGCCTGAGATCATAGTTCTAATTGATAGCAACTTTGGGTGCAGAAAAGTGAGTGCTTTTTTGTTGCTGGAAGCTCTAGAACTTGGATGAGAGAAATGAAAACTGGCTTCTAGCTAGCTAGCTTGATATGAATAATTCATAAACACTGCTGTGCTTTATAATCAACCACAAGTTTTTGCAAAATACACATGACTCTCCTACAGTGAGTTTGCAGATTCAGCAGGCCTGGGGTAGGTTTTATCTCTCTGTATTTAAGAATAATGTTCACACATAATTTCTATGTTTTAAAAAATAAAGCTCAAGAGTATGGATAATGCACAATCTGTCTCAAATATTACCATCCTTGGACTTCTTTCATTATTCTTGCCTGGTTTCCCAAAGACCAAATAGAAAGCTGCTAAGAGAGGCATTAATTTTGATGTCTGTACAGCTTGATGGTGTGGTTTTAACACTTTTATGTGCTTCAGGATCATCCAGGATACTTGTTATAAATGTAATTATTAGGTGCCACTCCTAAGTTGCATGAATTGTTTTATGGACCTTTTAAAATGGATAATTAATAAATGATTATATACTAGAATTTGATCTGAACCCTGCTTTTATTTTATCTTGAAAGTGAGCCTTTGGGACACTACCAACTCTTATCTACCTCAAACCTTTTGCCTGCACTTGTTTATTTACCAAGAATCATTTAATAGATGAACCTAGTTTGACCAGGTCATAGGGCTTGTTAATCTAAGTATTTGCTTCCAGTAGTTGAACCTTTTTTTCCTGCAAAACATGTGCCTTCTGGCCCTGCCTTTCAAACATAGCCAGGCAGTTAGGAAATGAGTATATTTGTCTGTTGGAGGATTTGACAGGATACTCTGTTAAAAAAAAATTCCCAAAGTGTTTCTGAGTCTGATACTGAAAACATATTTTTCCAAACCTACTAAATGAGCTGTGATGTTTGCTCAGTGGAGTATTTAAAATCAGTGAATTCACTGATTGATAAATACCTGCCAAGCACAATCTGCCACTAATTCTCAAAAACATAGATGGCAAAAAATTTGGTCCTAAACGATCTGTTGACTAACAGGATTTGTTTAGAGTTTAATTATTTTACAGATAAGACAAGGGACAGATGCATGATACCAGGTCCAGAAGCAGATTGTACCTAGGTATTGGCACAAACTGTCACTTCTTGGCTCTTTGTGTGTGAATACCCAGAAATATACAGACAAGAGTCCAAAAGCCAGTGTGGTGAACTCCATTGTTCATATCACCAGACAAAGCAGGTGAGAACCATCAGGAAAAATGCCTCTGTCAGGATAATTATCGGTGCAGCCTCCTTATCAAGAGACTGACACCCAATGGGAGGAAAATCTGAGAGATGAAAGAGACAAGCATTAAGGGAGCTAAAGCAGAGAAAGAGCTAAAAAAATGAAATCCCAAAATTAAAGGTGATTCTGGCAAGACACTAACGAAATCTCATTTTAGTCAAAACAGCCTACCTCCTGATTTCTGTTGCTATCTGCTCCACATCCAGAGAGGCCTAAAAATAGTGGAGAAGTCGGAAAACATAAAGGAGGTAATACCTGAAGAACACTGAAAAGAAACAAAACAAATTTTGAAAAATATTTTTTTATAAAAGAAAATAGCTTCCACGTTCTGACTGGCTTTATTGACTGACATGCTGGCATCGACACTGTATATTTTACATGTTACCCTAAGTCCACTCTGAAAACATCATGTGCAGGTATGATGTGATATTTATTGTGGTATTTCCAGCCTGAAGCATAATATTTAGCAATGGCAGGTATTAAATATGTGTTCTTGAATGAATGAACATATCGAAAATATCTCAGTTCAAGCGGAAGGGTAAAATGAAGCAGAAGATAAGAAATAAATTATTTGGATATAATGTATAATGTATGTATTTCCAAATTTGTGTCCTTTCTTTTCCTTATTTATTGTTTTCTTCCTTCCTCTCTCCTTTATTTTTGTCTCTTCCCTTGCAATCCCTTCTTCTTCCCTCTTTCCCTCTATCCCTCCATCTCTTCTTTCCTTACTTTCTTCCTTCTTGCCGTCTTTCATTCTTCATTCTTTCCTCTTTCTCTCTCCCTCTCTCTCTCCCTTCTGCTGAAATTTAAAGGACTAATGCTGAGAGCCTGGGTGACCTTTCAAAGCTTCTACATTAAAGTTATGGTATAATTGGTAAGAGGACCATTCCTTTTGTCACCCAAGCCATTTCTCTTTTTCCCACAACATACATACTAGCTCTAGATTTATGTACAATCAATGAGAGAAAAACTATCACCATGAAATGAATGAATCTTCTCATTCCTCTCTATGCATTGCTCTAAAATTATTACATCTAAAGAAATTAATGACACTTCATACTCCACTGTATTTCATGCATAGGAAATGTTTGGCTGTGATGGAAATTAAAAGAACATAAATTAGTGATAGGAAACAGAATTTGTTAATAAGTTTGGGTCAAAAAGGGCAATTCACGTGGAATATCAACACAACAAATGTTTTCTAAAATTGACAACTCTGAATTAATTACTATCTTGTACTTTACCGCACTTTCAGCTATATCTTTATAACACCAAAATTAAAAAGAAAATTTGAAAAATCTGTCAGTTCATATTTATTTGAGTATACACTTCCATATATATACAAGTCAGTTTTCTGGCTAAACCAATCTGTAATTTTGGTAAAATGTGAATGTATCCACAAAAATAATTTCACTTTTTTTATTGTCAGGTGAATACTTTGGGAGGCACAAGACTTGAATACCTTAAGAGCACAGCCTCTTTGCATCCTAAAAAGAAGTTTCTCAGCCACTGTCCTATCCACTAATATAAAAACTAATAATACATACTCTTAAAGCATTTCACAAAGATTTTTGAGGTCAAACTAAATGGTACTCAATACACAGAGGAAGTTTTCCAAGAACCAGTGCAAAATACTTAATCATTTTTTTAAGTTCAGTGAAATGGTGATATTTGCTGAGGAAATAAGATGCACTAAGAGCAACTGACCAACTTTATTTTCCCTCATCTCTAGTCTTACTTTTCCACAAAATTAGTGAGCCCTGATTCTGCCCAGCAATAGTGAACAATCCCATATAAATTCCTATTCAAATTTTGCTATGCTGTTGATTTTTTCTTTTACATTTATACTTTCAACTTAAATTTACATTCTCATATATGTCTGGCTTAATAGAAACTGTGCTTTAGGGAACCTATTTTATTTTTTATTTTTTATTTTTTTTATTTATTTTTTTTTTAATTTTTTATTGGATTATAGGTTTTGGGGTACATGAGCAGAGCATGCAAGACAGTTGCGTAGGTACACACATGGCAGTGTGTTTTGCTTTCCTTCTCCCCTTCACCCACATTTGGCATTTCTCCCCAGGCTATCCCTCCCCACCTCCCCCTCCCACTGGCCCTCCCCTTTTCCCCCCAATAGACTCCAGTGTTTAGTACTCCCCTTTCTGTGTCCATGTGTTCTCATTTTTCATCACCCACCTATGAGTGAGAATATGCGGTGTTTCATTTTCTGTTCTTGTGTCAGTTTGCTGAGGATGATGTTTTCCAGATTCATCCATGTCCCTACAAACGACACGAACTCATCATTTCTGATTGCTGCATAATATTCCATGGTGTATATGTGCCACATTTTTACAATCCAGTCTATTATCAATGGGCATTTGGGTTGATTCCAGGTCTTTGCTATTGTAAACAGTGCTGCAATGAACATTCGTGTACATGTGTCCTTATAGTAGAACGATTTATAGTCTTTTGGATATATACCCAGTAATGGGATTGCTGGGTCAAATGGAATTTCTATTTCTAAGGCCTTGAGGAATTGCCACACTGTCTTCCACAATGGTTGAACTAATTTACACTCCCACCAACAGTGTAAAAGTGTTCCTTTTTCTCCACATCCTCTCCAGCATCTGTTGTCTCCGGATTTTTTAATGATTGCCATTCTAACTGGCGTGAGATGGTATCTCAATGTGGTTTTGATTTGCATCTCTCTGATGACCAGTGACGATGAGCATTTTTTCATATGATTGTTGGCCTCATATATGTCTTCTTTCGTAAAGTATCTGTTCATATCCTTTGCCCACTTTTGAATGGGCTTGTTTGTTTTTTTCCTGTAAATCTGCTTGAGTTGTTTGTAAATTCTGGATATCAGCCCTTTGTCAGATGGGTGGACTGCGAAAATTTTTTCCCATTCTGTTGGTTGCCGATCCACTCTAGTGACTGTTTCTTTTGCCATGCAGAAGCTGTGGAGTTTCATTAGGTCCCATTTGTCTATTTCGGCTTTTGTTGCCAATGCTCTTGGTGTTTTGTTCATGAAGTCCTTGCCTACTCCTATGTCCTGGATAGTTTTGCCTAGATTTCCTTCTAGGGTTTTTATGGTTCCAGGTCTTATGTTTAAGTCTTTAATCCATCTGGAGTTAATTTTAGTGTAAGGTGTCAGGAAGGGGTCCAGTTTCTGCTTTCTGCACATGGCTAGCCAGTTTTCCCAACACCATTTGTTAAACATGGAATCCTTGCCCCATTGCTTGTTTTTGTCAGGTTTATCAAAGATTGTATAGTTGTATGTATGTTGTGTTGCCTCCGGTGCCTCTGTTTTGTTCCATTGGTCTATATCTCTGTTTTGGTACCAGTACCATGCTGTTTTGATTACTGTAGCCTTGTAGTATAGTTTGAAATCCGGTAGTGTGATGCCCCCCGCTGTGTTCTTTTTGCTTAGAATTGACTTGGCTATGCGGGCTCTCTTTTGGTTCCATATGAAGTTCATGGTGGTTTTTTCCAGTTCTGTGAAGAAAGTCAATGGTAGCTTGATGGGGATAGCGTTGATTCTGTAAATTACTTTGGGCAGTATAGCCATTTTCACGATATTAATTCTTCCTAACCATGAACATGGAATGTTTCTCCATCTGTTTGTGTCCTCTCTGATTTCGTTGAGCAGTGGTTTGTAGTTCTCCTTGAAGAGGTCCCTTACGTTCCTTGTGAGTTGTATTCCAAGGTATTTTATTCTTTTTGTAGCAATTGCGAATGGCAGTTCGCTCTTGATTTGGCTTTCTTTAAGTCTGTTATTGGTGTAGACGAATGCTTGTGATTTTTGCACATTGATTTTATATCCTGAGACTTTGCTGAAGTTGTTTATCAGTTTCAGGAGTTTTTGGGCTGAGGCGATGGGGTCTTCTAGGTATACTATCATGTCGTCTGCAAATAGAGACAATTTGGCTTCCACCTTTCCTATTTGAATACCCTTTATTTCTTTTTCTTGCCTGATTGCTCTGGCTAGAACTTCCAGTACTATATTGAATAGGAGTGGTGAGAGAGGGCATCCTTGTCTAGTACCAGATTTCAAAGGGAATGCTTCCAGTTTTTGCCCATTCAGTATGATATTGGCTGTTGGTTTGTCATAAATAGCTTTTATTACTTTGAGATACGTTCCATCGATACCGAGTTTATTGAGGGTTTTTAGCATAAAGGGCTGTTGAATTTTGTCAAATGCCTTCTCTGCGTCAATTGAGATAATCATGTGGTTTTTGTTTTTGGTTCTGTTTATGTGGTGAATTACGTTGATAGACTTGCGTATGTTGAACCAGCCTTGCATCCCTGGGATGAATCCTACTTGATCATGATGAATAAGTTTTTTGATTTGCTGTTGCAATCGGCTTGCCAATATTTTATTGAAGATTTTTGCATCTATGTTCATCATGGATATTGGCCTGAAGTTTTCTTTTCTCGTTGGGTCTCTGCCGGGTTTTGGTATCAGGATGATGTTGGTCTCATAAAATGATTTGGGAAGGATTCCCTCTTTTTGGATTGTTTGAAATAGTTTTAGAAGGAATGGTACCAGCTCCTCCTTGTGTGTCTGGTAGAATTCGGCTGTGAACCCATCTGGACCTGGGCTTTTTTTGTGAGGTAGGCTCTTAATTGCTGCCTCAACTTCAGACCTTGTTATTGGTCTATTCATAGTTTCAGCTTCCTCCTGGTTTAGGCTTGGGAGGACACAGGAGTCCAGGAATTTATCCATTTCTTCCAGGTTTACTAGTTTATGTGCATAGAGTTGTTTGTAATATTCTCTGTTGATGGTTTGAATTTCTGTGGAATCTGTGGTGATTTCCCCTTTATCATTTTTTATTGCATCTATTTGGTTGTTCTCTCTTTTCTTTTTAATCAATCTGGCTAGTGGTCTGTCTATTTTGTTGATCTTTTCAAAAAACCAGCTCTTGGATTTATTGATTTTTTGAAGGGTTTTTCGTGTCTCAATCTCCTTCAGCTCAGCTCTGATCTTAGTAATTTCTTGTCTTCTGCTGGGTTTTGAGTTTTTTTGATCTTGCTCCTCTAGCTCTTTCAATTTTGACGATAGGGTGTCAATTTTGGATCTCTCCATTCTCCTCATATGGGCACTTATTGCTATATACTTTCCTCTAGAGACTGCTTTAAATGTGTCCCAGAGGTTCTGGCACGTTGTGTCTTCATTCTCATTGGTTTCGAAGAACTTCTTTATTTCTGCCTTCATTTCGTTGTTTACCCAGTCAACATTCAAGAGCCAGTTGTTCAGTTTCCATGAAGCTGTGCGGTTCTGGGTCGGTTTCTGAATTCTGAGTTCTAACTTGATTGCACTATGGTCTGAGAGGCTGTTTGTTATGATTTCAGTTGTTTTGCATTTGTTGAGCAGTGCTTTACTTCCAATTATGTGGTCAATTTTAGAGTAGGTGTGATGTGGTGCTGAGAAGAATGTATATTCTGTGGATTTGGGGTGGAGAGTTCTGTAAATGTCCACCAGGTTTGCTTGCTCCAGGTCTGAGTTCAAGCCCTGGGTATCCTTGTTGATTTTCTGTCTGGTTGATCTGTCTAGTGTTGACAGTGGAGTGTTAAAGTCTCCCACTATTATTGTGTGGGAGTCTAAGTCCTTCTGTAAGTCATTAAGAACTTGCCTTATGTATCTGGGTGCTCCTGTGTTGGGTCCATATATGTTTAGGATCGTTAGCTCTTCTTGTTGTATCGATCCTTTTACCATTATGTAATGGCCTTCTTTGTCTCTTTTGATCTTTGTTGCTTTAAAGTCTATTTTATCAGAGATGAGAATTGCAACTCCTGCTTTTTTTTGCTTTCCATTTGCTTGGTAAATCTTCCTCCATCCCTTTATTTTGAGCCTTTGTGTATCCTTGCATGTGAGATGGGTTTCCTGGATACAGCACACTGATGGGTTTTGGATTTTTATCCAATTTGCCAGTCTGTGTCTTTTGATTGGTGCATTTAGTCCATTTACATTTAGGGTTAATATTGTTATGTGTGAATTTGATACTGCCATTTTGATGCTAAGTGGCTGTTTTGCCTGTTAGTTGTTGTAGATTCTTCATTATGTTGAAGCTCTTTAGCATTCAGTGTGATTTTGGAATGGCTGGTACTGATTGATCCTTTCTATGTGTAGTGCCTCTTTTAGGAGCTCTTGTAAAGCAGGCCTGGTGGTGACAAAATCTCTGAGTACTTGCTTGTTCGCAAAGGATTTTATTCTTCCTTCACTTCTGAAGCTCAGTTTGGCTGGATATGAAATTCTGGGTTGAAAGTTCTTTTCTTTAAGAATGTTGAATATTGGCCCCCACTCTCTTCTGGCTTGTAGTGTTTCTGCCGAGAGATCTGCTGTGAGTCTGATGGGCTTCCCTTTGTGGGTGACCCGACCTTTCTCTCTGGCTGCCCTTAGTATTCTCTCCTTTATTTCAACCCTGTTGAATCTGACGATTATGTGCCGTGGGGTTGCTCTTCTTGCGGAATATCTTTGTGGTGTTCTCTGTATTTCCTGCAATTGAGTGTTGGCTTGTCTTGCTAGGTGGGGGAAATTTTCCTGGATGATGTCCTGAAGAGTATTTTCCAGCTGGGATTCATTCTCTTCGTCCCCTTCTGGTACACCTATCAAACGTAGGTTAGGTCTTTTCACATAGTCCCACATTTCTTGGAGACTTTGTTCATTCCTTTTTGCGCTTTTTTCTCTGATCTTGGTTTCTTGTTTTATTTCATTGAGTTGGTCTTCGACTTCAGATATTCTTTCTTCTGCTTGGTCAATTCGGCTATTGAAACTTGCATTTGCTTCGCGAAGTTCTCG
Source organism: Callithrix jacchus (assembly GCF_049354715.1). NCBI lineage: Eukaryota > Metazoa > Chordata > Mammalia > Primates > Cebidae > Callithrix > Callithrix jacchus. The sequence continues at coordinate 37,497,462 of NC_133524.1, read as the reverse complement.
TATTGTGTTTTTCAGCTCCTTTAATTCATTCATATTCCTCTCTAAGGTATCCATTCTTGTTATCATTTCCTCGAATCTTTTTTCAAATCTTTTTTCAAGGTTCTTAGTTTCTTTGCATTGATTTAATACATGATCTTTTAGCTCACAAAAGTTTCTCATTATCCATCTTCTGAAGTCTAATTCCGTCATTTCGTCACAGTCATTCTCCGTCCAGCTTTGTTCCCTTGCTGGTGAGGAGTTTTGGTCCTTTCTAGGAGGCGATGTGTTCTGGTTTCGGGTGTTTTCCTCCTTTTTGCGCTGGTTTCTTCCCATCTTTGTGGATTTGTCCGCTGGTCGTCTGCGTAGTTGCTGACTTTTCGTTTGGGTCTCTGAGTGGACACCCAGAATGTTGATGATGAAGTATTTCTGTTGCTTGGTTTTCCTTCTACCAGTCTAGCCCCTTCGCTGTACGACTGTTGAGGTCCGCTCCAGACCCTGCTTGTCTGGGGTGCACCTCTAGTAGCCGTGGCACAGCGAGGGATGCTACCAGTTTCTTTTTCTGCTCTCTTTGTCCCAGGATGATGCCTGCCTAATGACAATCTTTTGGATATAGAGGGGTCAGGGAGCTGCTTGAGGAGACAGTTTGTACTTTATAGGGGTTTAATTGCTGAGCTGTGCACTCTGTTGTTCATTCAGGGCTGTTAGGCTGCTATGTTTGATTCTGCTGCAACACAGCTCATTAAACAACCCTTTTTTTATTCTCAAATGCTCTGTGTTGAGGGGTTTGGGCTTTATTTTTGGATGTCCGATCAGGTGTCCTGCCCAGCTCAAAGGCAGACTAGCCACTGTTTGGCTGCCGAGGCTCCGCCCTGCTGTTGTGTGATTCGCGCTGTTCTTGCGGGCTCTGCTGTGGTCTCCGCCACGCCCTGCGGCGGAGTCTCTTCGTTGTAGCGTGTTGCCTCAGCAACGGCAGGCTGCGTCAGCAGTGGGCGTGTATCTCAGTAGGGACGGGTTGCCTCGGCAACGGCTGGCTGCGTCAGCAGTGGGCGTGTATCACAGTTGGGGCGGGTTGCCTCCGTAGTGGTGGACGCCCCTCCCCCACAGAGCGTCTCGGACCGTCTGCCCGGGATAGTTTGAAATCGCGGTTTTGTTCGTCCCACTGGGTATCCCAACCGATCTGTCCCTGCAATCCCCTGGGCTGGGCTACTGTGCAAGTCTCGTTCAGTCTCAAGTCCAGCCCTCTCAAGTCTCAGGTTGCCGGTTCAACAAGGCACCCGGACAAGCGCGCCCTGTGGGGATTGCTGGGTAGGGCCGGCCGCCGCCGCCCCGGCTGCCGGCTTCACCAGGCAGACCTACTGCCTGGCGTCCCGTGTCTTTTTATACTTGGGAGTTTCCCCGTTCTGTGGGCAACAAAGATCAGTCTGGAAATGCAGCACTGACTCACCGTTTGCGAATTCAACGCGGGCTCCAATCCTGGGTTGTTCTCACAGCGCCATCTTGAGTCCCCTCCGGAACCTATTTTAATTTATTCATATTTTTACCTTGTAGCAATAATTTTTACTTGATGCTATTTAATTTAAATAATTGGAAGTGAATTAGCTGTAGACAGGGTGGGTCATTCAGAGGCCACTAAATTGCAAATCTGTTATGTCCTTGGTGAATGATAGTTAAGAGAGTCATAAATTATAAACAAGAAACATCACACTGATTTTTTAAAAATTCTGATCCAGAATTATCTGTTAGTTTTTTGTTGGTTTTGCTAAAATGAAAAATAAGGTGAATATTTTCTAAATACTGTAACTTTGGATGGACTGTTTAGAACAAAAGATATCTAGTAAAAAAGTCTGTCCAATGTCCCTCAATCTTCTCCCCCATGTTGTAGGAAGTGCCGAAGCTACAACAACATAAACAACAAAAGCAACAGTAAGACAGATAATAAAGAAAAGCATGTAGTTGAGGAGAATTTACTATCATAATCTGCCTTAGAAATTGTTCCTTGATTGCATAATCCAAGAAGGTAGCAAATTGAGTTTGGAGTCTTGAAGAAGATAAAACTCCCCAGTTAATTGTGCACCAAGTTAATCTTGAGCTAGATGTTGGTAAGGGGATGGAGGAAACCAATTTATAAGGTTTCACTGGGTTGTGTGGGACTCAACATAAAGTTTTCCTTGGGGGAGATAATGTGCCATAACTCCCTATGTCTGATCGGGTTTGGGAAATTGTCTCTGGATCATTCATACAGGTTTCCATTGACTAAACATATCTAGGGCTTGTTGATATGCTTCATTCAAGACTTTCTTAATAAATATCCAGAATTACTACACAAGGCAAAATGATGTTTAGAAACCAGGTAAAATCCATTTCTTTTTGAATGGTACACCTATCAGATTTAAATAAATATTATGTTAAAATGCATTCTTCCCCAAAGTCTAGGAGCTTATAAATTTTTTGTATCTACTGTCTTATTTTTATTTAATTTTTATTACTGTGACTTTTTCATTTCCTATGATGTTAAGAAATAAAATTCATGTTAGTTCACTAAACTAAATCACTTTCTGCTTGTGTTTTGATCTTCTGTTTGTTTTTGCCTTTTATCTGATCTTAAAGTTTTAAATACTAAAAACTTCAAAACAATTCATTAAAACTTCTGGCCATGGACTTAGATTGCCTTGTTGAAAATCTCACTCATACCATTTACTGGAAGAGTACTCTTGGGCTACTTTGCTAATATTTTTCTTTCATATCTCTTATTTGCTAAATTCTGGAAGTGAGGTAGCATTTTGAATTCTTATTGCTGGGGCTGTGAGGATATCATTGCATACCATGTGTCAGGCACATAGTGGGTATTCAAAAAAGAGTAGCTATTGAAATGATTATTAAACATATACAACTTATTCTTCTATCTAAGTGACTTAAACCTTTTCATAAAATGTGTACGGGGATTTAGGAGTGACCCCAGAAAGACAGTGGAATATAAAGCCTCTGATCTCATTTCCCAAGAAAAACACTGACTTTGCAACACTACACAGTCCAGGAAGCTGTATAATAACTGTAGGAATCAATTAAAAACTCCAGTTTACCAGGGTAGAGTAAAGCAAAGAACATCCACATTGAAATGAGTAAACATAAACCATTATATGTCACCTGTGATAGCCTTTTCCCAAGCAAACATAGCTCTGTGAGCACAAAGAAAACACACCAACCTATGTCTGCCAACTCCCCACCCCATGCCAATGCCACCACCACTGTGACTGCTCACATAGTTGCCAGCATGGTGCCCCGTCCCTTGAGCCACATTACCTCAACCACTGTGGTGAATACTTGCACAGAGGCAGACACCTCAGCACCCACTAGCACCCTACCACAACTGACAAGTGTGCACCCCTCCACACTGCCACTAAGGCTGGAACCTGTTAATAAGGATAAATTTTACTGTTGCTGCAGTATGAAATGATTTGGAGTACAGTCATTAGCAGTTTGGGAGCACCTGGGCCCCCCAGCACTACTGGGGGATTTCTAACCTCAAGAAGCCAGAGAACAAAGTTGGGGCCCAATAAAAAAACCCCAGACGTAGAACACGCAGTCCAAGAGTTGGGAGCTGGGTGTTTGCCCTCTAAATTATTCCAGAAACAAAGCCTGTCAGTTGAATTCACCTTCTACCTCAATTAAACCCTCAAGGTCATCAAATATCATTTCAAAGAAAACTCATTCAAAGGTCAGTAGCTTCAAAGATTGAAGGAATAAAAGCCCACAAAGATAAGAAATAACCAGCACAAGAACCCTAACACTCAAAAAGCCACTGCCTTCCTTCCTCTAAATGACCACACCAGCTCTCCAGAAATGGTTATGAACCAGACTGAGATGGCTTAAATGACAGAAATAGCATTTAGAATATGGATAAGAACAAGATCATTGAGATTTAAGAGTATGTTGAAACCCAATCCAAAGAAGCTAAGAATAGCAGTGAAAAGTTGCAGGAGCTGACAGACAAAATAACCCATATAGAAAAAGAAGTCACTGATCTAATAGTGCTGAAAAACACACTATAAGAATTTCATATAGCAATCACAAGTATTAATTTCAGAATAGACCAAGCTGAGGAAAGAATCTTACAGCTTCAAGACAGGCTTTCTAAAATAAGACAGTCAGATAAGAATAGAGAAAAAAAAGAATGAAAAGGAACAAACAAAACATTGCAGAAATGAATTATATAGTATATAAATTAATTGAAAGATTTTTTATTTCATGGAATGGAAGACAATATTCTTAAAATGATTATATTGTCCAAAGTCTTATATAGATTAAATGTAACCTCTATATTGCAAAATACAGAAAAATCCTAAAATTCATACACTATTTCAAAGGACATTAAGTAGCCAAAACAATATTGAAAAATAAAAACAAAGTTGGAGGTCTTACACTTCCTGATTCCAAACATATTGCAAAGCTACAGTAATGAAAACAGTACAGTACCCACATGAAGACCTACATATAGATGAAGGAAACAGAATAGAGAGCGTAGAAATCAACCCTGATATATATGGTCAAATGATCTTTGCACAAGGGTGTCAAGCCTACAAAAGGGAAAAAGAATAGCTTCTTCAATAAATGATAATTTAAAACAATATGCACATGCCAAAAGATAAAGTTGGACTCTTATTTTACATAATTCTCAAAAATCAACTCAAAAGTAGGTTAAAAACTTAAATGTGAAAATTGTAAAATAAGACCTAAAATAAGATCTTTTAGAATAAAACAGTGGAAATCCTTCATGACATTGGATATGGCAACGATTTCTTGGTTATGACACCAAATGCACAGGCAAAAGAAATGCAAAAATAGACAAATGGGACATTAAACTTCAATTTTGCATAGCAAAGGAAACAATCAACACTGTGAGAATGCAACCTACAGAATAGGACAAAATACTTGCAAACTATATATTTGACAAAGGATTAATATCTAGAATATTCAACTCAACAAGAAACATAAAACCTAATTTAAAAATGATCAAAAGACTTGAATAGGCATTTCTCCAAAGAAGATATACAAGTCGTCAAGAAGCACATTAAAAGATGTTTAGAGGGGACTCAAGATGGCGCTGTGAGAACAACCCAGGATTGGAGCCCGCGTTGAATTCGCAAACGGTGAGTCAGTGCTGCATTTCCAGACTGATCTTTGTTGCCCACAGAACGGGGAAACTCCCAAGTATAAAAAGACACGGGACGCCAGGCAGTAGGTCTGCCTGGCGAAGCCGGCAGCCGGGGCGGCGGCGGCCGGCCCTACCCAGCAATCCCCACAGGGCGCGCTTGTCCGGGTGCCTTGTTGAACCGGCAACCTGAGACTTGAGAGGGCTGGACTTGAGACTGAACGAGACTTGCACAGTAGCCCAGCCCAGGGGATTGCAGGGACAGATCGTTTGGGATACCCAGTGGGACGAACAAAACCGCGATTTCAAACTATCCCGGGCAGACGGTCCGAGACGCTCTGTGGGGGAGGGGCGTCCACCACTACGGAGGAAACCTGCCCCAACTGATATACACGCCTACTGCTGAGGCAGCCAGCCGTTGCCGAGGCAACCCGCCCCAACTGAGATACACGCCCACTGCTGACGCAGCCAGCCGTTGCCGAGGCAACCCGTCCCTACTGAGATACACGCCCACTGCTGACGCAGCCTGCCGTTGCTGAGGCAACACGCTACAACGAAGAGACTCCGCCGCAGGGCGTGGCGGAGACCACAGCAGAGCCGGCAGGAACAGCGCGAATCACACAACAGCAGGGCGGAGCCTCGGCAGCCAAACAGTGGCTAGTCTGCCTTCGAGCTGGGCAGGACACCTGATCGGACATCCAAAAATAAAGCCCAAACCCCTCAACACAGAGCATTTGAGAAAAAAAAAGGGTTGTTTAATGAGCTATGTTGCAGCAGAATCAAACATAGCAGCCTAACAGCCCTGAATGAACAACAGAGTGCACAGCTCAGCAATTAAACCCCTATAAAGTACAAACTGTCTCCTCAAGCAGCTCCCTGACCCCTCTATATCCAAAAGACTGTCATTAGGCAGGCATCATCCTGGGACAAAGAGAGCAGAAAAAGAAACTGGTAGCATCCCTCGCTGTGCCACGGCTACTAGAGGTGCACCCCAGACAAGCAGGGTCTGGAGCGGACCTCAACAGTCGTACAGCGAAGGGGCTAGACTGGTAGAAGGAAAACCAAGCAACAGAAATACTTCATCATCAACATTCTGGGTGTCCACTCAGAGACCCAAACGAAAAGTCAGCAACTACGCAGACGACCAGCGGACAAATCCACAAAGATGGGAAGAAACCAGCGCGAAAAGGAGGAAAACACCCGAAACCAGAACACATCGCCTCCTAGAAAGGACCAAAACTCCTCACCAGTAAGGGAACAAAGCTGGACGGAGAATGACTGTGACGAAATGACAGAATTAGACTTCAGAAGATGGATAATGAGAAACTTTTGTGAGCTAAAAGATCATGTATTAAATCAATGCAAAGAAACTAAGAACCTTGAAAAAAGATTCGAGGAAATGATAACAAGAATGGATACCTTAGAGAGGAATATGAATGAATTAAAGGAGCTGAAAAACACAATACGAGAACTTTGCGAAGCAAACGCAAGTTTCAATAGCCGAATTGACCAAGCAGAAGAAAGAATATCTGAAGTCGAAGACCAACTCAATGAAATAAAACGAGAAACCAAGATTAGAGAAAAAAGCGCAAAAAGGAATGAACAAAGTCTCCAAGAAATGTGGGACTATGTGAAAAGACCTAACCTACGTTTGATAGGTGTACCAGAAGGGGACGAAGAGAATGAATCCCAGCTGGAAAATACTCTTCAGGACATCATCCAGGAAAATTTCCCCCACCTAGCAAGACAAGCCAACACTCAATTGCAGGAAATACAGAGAACACCACAAAGATATTCCGCAAGAAGAGCAACCCCACGGCACATAATCGTCAGATTCAACAGGGTTGAAATAAAGGAGAGAATACTAAGGGCAGCCAGAGAGAAAGGTCGGGTCACCCACAAAGGGAAGCCCATCAGACTCACAGCAGATCTCTCGGCAGAAACACTACAAGCCAGAAGAGAGTGGGGGCCAATATTCAACATTCTTAAAGAAAAGAACTTTCAACCCAGAATTTCATATCCAGCCAAACTGAGCTTCAGAAGTGAAGGAAGAATAAAATCCTTTGAGAACAAGCAAGTACTCAGAGATTTTGTCACCACCAGGCCTGCTTTACAAGAGCTCCTAAAAGAGGCACTACACATAGAAAGGAACAACCAGTACCAGCCATTCCAAAATCACACTGAATGCTAAAGAGCTTCAACATAATGAAGAATCTACAACAACTAACAGGCAAAACAGCCACTTAGAATTAAAATGGCAGTATCAAATTCACACATAACAATATTAACCCTAAATGTAAATGGAATAAATGCACCAATCAAAAGACACAGACTGGCAAATTGGATAAAAATCCAAAACCCATCAGTGTGCTGTATCCAGGAAACCCATCTCACATGCAAGGATACACAAAGGCTCAAAACAAAGGAATGGAGGAAGATTTACCAAGCTAATGGAAAGCAAAAAAAAGCAGGAGTTGCAATTCTCATCTCTGATAAAATAGACTTTAAAGCAACAAAGATCAAAAGAGACAAAGAAGGCCATTACATAATGGTAAAAGGATCGATACAACAAGAAGAGCTAACGATCCTAAACATATATGGACCCAACACAGGAGCACCCAGATACATAAGGCAAGTTCTTAATGACTTACAGAAGGACTTAGACTCCCACACAATAATAGTGGGAGACTTTAACACTCCACTGTCAATACTAGACAGATCAACCAGACAGAAAATCAACAAGGATACCCAGGGCTTGAACTCAGACCTGGAGCAAGCAAACCTGGTGGACATTTACAGAACTCTCCACCCCAAATCCACAGAATACACATTCTTCTCAGCACCACATCACACCTACTCTAAAATTGACCACATAATTGGAAGTAAAGCACTGCTCAACAAATGCAAAACAACTGAAATCATAACAAACAGCCTCTCAGACCATAGTGCAATCAAGTTAGAACTCAGAATTCAGAAACCGACCCAGAACCGCACAGCTTCATGGAAACTGAACAACTGGCTCTTGAATGTTGACTGGGTAAACAACGAAATGAAGGCAGAAATAAAGAAGTTCTTCGAAACCAATGAGAATGAAGACACAACGTGCCAGAACCTCTGGGACACATTTAAAGCAGTCTCTAGAGGAAAGTATATAGCAATAAGTGCCCATATGAGGAGAATGGAGAGATCCAAAATTGACACCCTATCGTCAAAATTGAAAGAGCTAGAGGAGCAAGATCAAAAAAACTCAAAACCCAGCAGAAGACAAGAAATTACTAAGATCAGAGCTGAGCTGAAGGAGATTGAGACACGAAAAACCCTTCAAAAAATCAATAAATCCAAGAGCTGGTTTTTTGAAAAGATCAACAAAATAGACAGACCACTAGCCAGATTGATTAAAAAGAAAAGAGAGAACAACCAAATAGCTGCAATAAAAAATGATAAAGGGGAAATCACCACAGATTCCACAGAAATTCAAACCATCATCAGAGAATATTACAAACAACTCTATGCACATAAACTAGTAAACCTGGAAGAAATGGATAAATTCCTGGACTCCTGTGTCCTCCCAAGCCTAAACCAGGAGGAAGCTGAAACTATGAATAGACCAATAACAAGGTCTGAAGTTGAGGCAGCAATTAAGAGCCTACCTCACAAAAAAAGCCCAGGTCCAGATGGGTTCATAGCCGAATTCTACCAGACACACAAGGAGGAGCTGGTACCATTCCTTCTAAAACTATTTCAAACAATCCAAAAAGAGGGAATCCTTCCCAAATCATTTTATGAGACCAACATCATCCTGATACCAAAACCCGGCAGAGACCCAACGAGAAAAGAAAACTTCAGGCCAATATCCATGATGAACATAGATGCAAAAATCTTCAATAAAATATTGGCAAGCCGATTGCAACAGCAAATCAAAAAACTTATTCATCATGATCAAGTAGGATTCATCCCAGGGATGCAAGGCTGGTTCAACATACGCAAGTCTATCAACATAATTCACCACATAAACAGAACCAAAAACAAAAACCACATGATTATCTCAATTGACGCAGAGAAGGCATTTGACAAAATTCAACAGCCCTTTATGCTAAAAACCCTCAATAAACTCGGTATCGATGGAACGTATCTCAAAGTAATAAAAGCTATTTATGACAAACCAACAGCCAATATCATACTGAATGGGCAAAAACTGGAAGTATTCCCTTTGAAATCTGGTACTCGACAAGGATGCCCTCTCTCACCACTCCTATTCAATATAGTACTGGAAGTTCTAGCCAGAGCAATCAGGCAAGAAAAAGAAATAAAGGGTATTCAAATAGGAAAGGTGGAAGCCAAATTGTCTCTATTTGCAGACGACATGATAGTATACCTAGAAGACCCCATCGCCTCAGCCCAAAAACTCCTGAAACTGATAAACAACTTCAGCAAAGTCTCAGGATATAAAATCAATGTGCAAAAATCACAAGCATTCGTCTACACCAATAACAGACTTAAAGAAAGCCAAATCAAGAGCGAACTGCCATTGGCAATTGCTACAAAAAGAATAAAATACCTTGGAATACAACTCACAAGGAACGTAAGGGACCTCTTCAAGGAGAACTACAAACCACTGCTCAACGAAATCAGAGAGGACACAAACAGATGGAGAAACATTCCATGTTCATGGTTAGGAAGAATTAATATCGTGAAAATGGCTATACTGCCCAAAGTAATTTACAGAATCAACGCTATCCCCATCAAGCTACCATTGACTTTCTTCACAGAACTGGAAAAAACCACCACGAACTTCATATGGAACCAAAAGAGAGCCCGCATAGCCAAGTCAATTCTAAGCAAAAAGAACACAGCGGGGGGCATCACACTACCGGACTTCCAACTATACTACAAGGCTACAGTAATCAAAACAGCATGGTACTGGTACCAAAACAGAGATATAGACCAATGGAACAAAACAGAGGCACCGGAGGCAACACAACATACATACAACTATACAATCTTTGATAAACCTGACAAAAACAAGCAATGGGGCAAGGATTCCATGTTTAACAAATGGTGTTGGGAAAACTGGCTAGCCATGTGCAGAAAGCAGAAACTGGACCCCTTCCTGACACCTTACACTAAAATTAACTCCAGATGGATTAAAGACTTAAACATAAGACCTGGCACCATAAAAACCCTAGAAGGAAATCTAGGCAAAACTATCCAGGACATAGGAGTAGGCAAGGACTTCATGAACAAAACACCAAGAGCATTGGCAACAAAAGCCAAAATAGACAAATGGGACCTAATGAAACTCCACAGCTTCTGCACGGCAAAAGAAACAGTCACTAGAGTGGATCGGCAACCAACAGAATGGCAAAAAATTTTCGCAGTCTACCCATCTGACAAAGGGCTGATATCCAGAATTTACAAACAACTCAAGCAGATTTACAGGAAAAAAACAAACAAGCCCATTCAAAAGTGGGCAAAGGATATGAACAGATACTTTACGAAAGAAGACATATATGAGGCCAACAATCATATGAAAAAATGCTCATCGTCACTGGTCATCAGAGAGATGCAAATCAAAACCACATTGAGATACCATCTCACACCAGTTAGAATGGCGATCATTAAAAAATCTGGAGACAACAGATGCTGGAGAGGATGTGGAGAAAAAGGAACACTTTTACACTGTTGGTGGGAGTGTAAATTAGTTCAACCATTGTGGAAGACAGTGTGGCGATTCCTCAAGGCCTTAGAAATAGAAATTCCATTTGACCCAGCAATCCCATTACTGGGTATATATCCAAAAGACTATAAATCGTTCTACTATAAGGACACATGTACACGAATGTTCATTGCAGCACTGTTTACAATAGCAAAGACCTGGAATCAACCCAAATGCCCATTGATAATAGACTGGATTGGAAAAATGTGGCACATATACACCATGGAATATTATGCAGCAATCAGAAATGATGAGTTCGTGTCGTTTGTAGGGACATGGATGAATCTGGAAAACATCATCCTCAGCAAACTGACACAAGAACAGAAAATGAAACACCGCATATTCTCACTCATAGGTGGGTGATGAAAAAAGAGGACACATGGACACAGAAAGGGGAGTACTAAACACTGGGGTCTATTGGGGGGAAAAGGGGAGGGCCAGTGGGAGGGGGAGGTGGGGAGGGATAGCCTGGGGAGAAATGCCAAATGTGGGTGAAGGGGAGAAGAAAAGCAAAGCACACTGCCATGTGTGTACCTACGCAACTGTCTTGCATGCTCTGCTCATGTACCCCAAAACCTATAATCCAATAAAAAATTAAAAAAAAAAAAAAGATGTTTAGCATCACTAATTATTAGGAAAATACAAATAAGAACCGCAATGAAATATCTACTCATATCCGTTAGAATAGCCACTATCCAAAAGAAAAAAAAAAACAAAAAACAGAAAATAACAAGTATTGACCAAGATATGGAGAAACTGGAACCTTCGTATAGTGTTGTAAGTAATGTAAAATGGGGTAGCTGCTATGGAAAATATTGTGAACATTCCTCAAAAAAATTAAAAATGTAAACACCTTAAGATCTAGCAATTCTGATGTAGCTATATATTCAAAAGAATTGAAGACAGGATTATGAGGAGATATTTTCACGCCCATGTTCATTGCAACTTTATTCACAATAGTCAAGAGGTGAAAGCAACTTAAATGTTAATCCAAAGAAGACTGGATAAAGAAAATACAGGCCAGGCGTGGTGGCTCATGCCTGTAATCCCAGCACTTTGGGAAGCCAAGGTGGGTGGATCACGAGGTCAAGAGATCGAGACCATCCTGGTCAACACAGTGAAACCCCACCTCTACTAAAAATACAAAAAATTAGCTGGGCATGGTGGCGGGTGCCTGTAATCCCAGCTACTGGGGAGGCTGAGGCAGGAGAATTGCCTGAACCCAGGAGGCGGAGGTTGCAGTGAGCCGAGATCGCGCCATTGTACTCCAGCCTGGGTAACAAGAGTGAAACTCTGTCTCAGAAAAAAAACAAAAGAAAAAAAAAAAGGAAGAAAAGAAAATACACAATGGGGCATTATTCAGCCTAAAAAATGAAGGACATCCTATCATATAGGTATCACATGGATAAGCATTGAGGACATTATGCTAAGTGAAATAAGTCAGTCACAAATAAAACGATTACTGCAAAATGCCTTTTACATGAGGTATCTAAAATGGGCAACCTTTTACAAACATAGAGTAGAGTAGTTATCGTCAGGGGCTTAAGGGAGGGTGGATACGGGAAGTTATTGTTCAATGGCTATAAAGTTTCAGTTTTCCAAGATGAAAAAGTTCTACAGATCTGTTTCACTATAATGTACATATAGTTAATTCTACAGTACTGTACACTTAAAAATGGTAAATATTTTAAGTTTTGCTATGCCTATTTTACCACAATAAAAAGATTAAATGATAGTGTAAATGTTGACAATAGTATTTACACTTAGCGTTTTATCTTCTATTCTAATGCCAGTATTTCATCACTATTTCTTACTCTCTCTTCTTAACTTACAATTATAACAATGTCCTTTGATAGACAGCAGGAACAGTGGCATGTTCTTTGCCAAGCTGTCTTTCTCTGTGGTGGTCTCCATTGTCTTCCACAAGCCAGATTTTTCACACGTTCTTCAGCCTGGCCCTGGCAGCTCCTTTCCTCACAGCTTTTCCATCAGAGAGAGGTTCAGCCTAGGTCAAGTCCCAGAGAAAAATTCTGATTCCATGGCACAGAGTCCATTCTGTCTTTGTGTCTAAAAAGGTAAAAACTTGTGATTGCCAGTCTCCATTGGAATCCCTCAGTTACAGTAAATGTGCAGAGCACTGAGCTGTGGCTTATGCTATGAATGTCAATAATAAGTATTTTGTTGGATCACAATAAATTTGGTAAAGAGTCTCTCCCAGACCTTGCTGCCACACCTATGTTGGATGATCAAGATAAAAACGTGTGGATGGATTCACATATTATATCATATGGCATTTCTCCAAATTATTTTTTACCCATATATTATTTCATTTGAAAGGGAAGATTTAAAACAGTGTTGATTTCTATAAATACCTAGTTGTCTATCTAGAATTGATTCTTTTTGAGAGAAGACTCACCTGTAAGTTTGGTTTAAAATTGCTGCATGGATCCTGCAACTTTCTCCCCCGCTTTCCTTTTTTTTGTTCCAAAACATGGCTGTAACTTGCTTATAGTATTTTCCATCTAGGCATCCATCAGGTAAATTGTGTTAACTTATTCTCCACAGGAAGGAGAAAGTCATCTCTCTCGGTAAATGGGGAGACTTTCTCCCATTTTATGTAATGTTTTATATAACATTCATTTAAGTTCCTTTTTACATAATAGCTCTCTCTTAGTATAAAATGTCAGTTTGGTGTTAAAGTAACATGGAGATTTACAGGTCTATGTTCATAAGAAACATTGTTCATTAACTCTAAAGTCATTTCTAAAAATACACTAAAAATATAGGGATAAATCTTGATGTTGGGGAAAAAAAACAAGAATCACATTTTGATTTTTTTGAAAGCAGGAGGACATCCCAAAATGCTGAGCAGAACAGTATGCTGAGGTATTTGCATAGTGGCTGCAGCACAGTGCCCACACCGTTCTTACTGCTCTTAACTGTTCCCACAAATTACGCCAGTGCCATTAGCCCTCTGAGTGAGGCAAGGTAAATTCTGGCCCCTTACTACACTGAAAGTCTGAGACATTAAAGATATGCTCCACCCCTCTCTTTCCTTCCTGGGGGAGAAGCATGAAGTTCTGTGTCTTCTCTCAGTCTCAGGAACTCTGCTGGTTGCGGCAATCCACCAGCTCAATTTTCTTTGTTCTTAACTGCTTCTAAGCATCCAAATGATGCCAATTCTCTCTGTGCTCTATGTGAAGCAAGCTATAAATTGACCCCTCTGACAGTGAACTAAAAGGTTGAGATGTTGTACCCATGACAACCTCTCTCTTTTCCTTCAAGGGAAAATTTGTGGGCTGAGGCAATGTCTCTCAGTGCTGAACTGTGCAGGGTTGCGTGAGGGGCTGGCTCAGGTAAAAGGAAATTGTTCTTTCTACCAATGTTTGTTCTCAGTTGTGGCTTTTAGTTGAGTGCTCAACTAGAGTCCTAAAACTTGTTAGACAGATTACTGAGTTCTCACAAAAGTATGTTGGCCCATATATAATTGTGGGGCATTCTGCTCCTTTATCTTGCTCATCTCTGTGGATTTTATATATTTCTTCCCGTTACACTTTCACTAGTTTATGTCTGCTATTTTGTCTAAATTCTAATGAAATCCAATATGTTATAAAATATTGACATTGCTGTGATTAACATCATTTACCTATGATGCATTTTTTTAAATCAGGCATTTTTTCAGGCCTCCTTTTACTTTCATTCTGAATAGTACAAGCATCTGATATATTACAAACAATAAGTGAATAAAAGAACCTCTTGGTATGCTATGCTAATTCACCCAGATAAGTATTATAAAACTACACTTTAAATTGCCCTGTTCTGTCACTTCACCATACACTCACTCACCAAGACAAGATAATGATCCGCTGGAGGTTATGGGTTAATCCTTTCTGCTCATCTGGACGTTAGCATGTCTTGCTTCCTGTTTCACTCAGTTCTCCCAAATGACTGCTTCTCCAACAGAATTTGTCTGTGCAGATTACAGAAATAGTTCCCATTCTGTTGTTGCTCTCTACCTTCATGTTCACTTTATTTTATCATATTTGTTCATTTGCTTATTACCTTCTCCAAAGATTCTGTAAGCTCCAAAGTGTGAATACTTTCCTGTCGTATTTCCAATCGTATTTGGTAACATTGCCTGAAACAGAATCTGTCACTAGGAAGCACTCATCAATGTTTGTTGAACAAATGCTCTCATTCGCCATGCAGGTTGAAAATAAATCTAAAAATAAAAAATGCATTTGAGGAAAACTAGCCTACCCCATTATTGAGTGTGATGAGTGGGAAACTGGAGTGAGCCTTTTTAATTTAAAGATCCAAAAAGTCTAGGGCTCTATATTAGTGTTCCACAAACTGGGTGGATCAAACAAAAATTTTCTTTTCACAGTCTTGGATGCTAGAGTCTGAGGCCAAGGTTCTGGCAAGATTTGTTCCTTCTGAAGATTGTGAGGAAGTTTCTAATCCATGCTCCTCTTCTCTCTTCTGGTAGTTGATTGGCAATATTTGGAGTTCTATGGCATGTAAAAGTTTCACCTTGATCTCTGCCTTTATCTACACATGATTTTTTCTCTGTATGCAAGTCTATCTCCAAACTTTTATGCTTTTAAAGATAGTAGGCACATTGGATTACGGTACATCCTGAATTCCCTCCACAATTTGTACTTTCAGTGGTTACTTCTGGTTACTGTTTTGTTGTTGTTAAGGCACATCAGGAGACACAACCACAGCTTCCTGCTCTCACATTCTTCTTCCTGGTCCTTCACCTTTACCATAACCAGTTGACTCAGGACAGTGTCAGTTCAGTATGCCTTCCCTTGATGAGCTCCCAGCTTATTTACAGCAATTGCATCCCCTTCTCCACTTACAAGTACTTTTATTTTCCATTTAATAAATTGAAAACTAGATTTTCCTCTGAAAAAAAGTATATTAGAGACCTTGGTTTTATAAGTTTGATAGTTCTTAGAATAACTTTTCATGAAAAAATAGCTTCTTAAAGCAGCAACAAGTTGTATACTATACATATATTGAGGGATATTATTCTATTTGATTTTTGTTTTCATCCCTTCTGTGATAATATTTTCTTTTGGGAAAGAGGACAAGGCACACAAGTATGACAAAAGCATTTGTTAATGCTTCTTTGATGCTTCCTCAGATCAGTGTCCCACAAATTAAGGCCTAATTAGTGAACAAGTCTTCACTCACCTGATGGCCAATTTGGATGCACAATCCCTGAACTGCCCAAATAGTAAGAATAGTCTTAATGACTTGTTCCCTCATTGATGGCTCTTTTCCTTTAAGCCTGTGTCCCAATCATTTTTATTATTGGCTTTTCTTAGAATCAACATACTTCATTAAGAAATGTTTCTTCTCTTGTCATTGATGCTTACTTCTTGTAGGAGTTTATAGAAACCTACACACTATCATCTGACAGGATGTAAAACTCTTTTTAGAGTGTCCTTTGTGAGTTTTGAGATTTAAAAATAAAGATTAGGACTTGCCATAGTAGTTAAAACTTCCGTAAAGGAGCAGATTGTCTATTTTTAACCAAATTATGGGGTCATTGAAAAGGTTTTACATTAGTTATGATGTAAAATAAAATGTCTTTATTTTGCTTTTTTTGTTCTTGTTAAATAAAATGAAAATGACTCACAAGATATTCATGGCCATTGCATTTCCCTAAGAAAGGGGTGTCTGTTGCCAATATTTTTATGGTGGTAGAAATAAGCAAAGACAGTTTATAAAGAAAAGCATGTGAATTCTTCTATTAACATGTTACTGGTATCATTCCTATTACTCTTGCACATAATTATCAATTTAAGTGTTTATGTACATTTCATATAAATTTTAAGATTCTCTGAGAAAGAAGCAGCCTTTATCATGTGTTTTAATTTTATTTAAGACACTTAGAAATGGGTTTTTCACATAGTGGAGCTTTCATATATACATATAGCATGTGCATACATTTATATATATTAAATATATTAATATATGTATAAAATGCATTCAAATAACTTACTGCATTATATATATTTAATTAGTATTTTCATATTTGGTGAAATTATTATTCTGAGGAGGTTTTATTATTTTTACAAGAGCATTGAAACAAAAAAAAATCATTTAGGACCATCAAGAGACTCAGGCTAGACTTTTAAACCTTAATGATGCTATGATTTCCTAAGCTGTAGGCTACCCAAACACATGATTTAAATATCCTCGATTAAAATGTTGTGAAAAATACTTTGTGAGAGCAAACAAAGGTGATTCTGACTTGCAGAGGAACAATTACTCTCAGGAAAGTAGGTTGAAATAAGTACAAACAAGGTTATGTGATATAACTGACAATTCTCCGTGGAGCAAGGTACAAACCTCTCCTATTACATATTTTGATGCCCTAAAGAAACCTAATTTTCCCATGAAAATGATTTGCTTTAATACTTAAAGGTGAAGGAGCGAACCTCAGAAGGCTCCCCCATGAATTTTGCAGGCAGGCTTCTTCAACTCAGTTGTTTGTTGGACTTGCCAATTCAAATAAGTGTGAGAAATAAAATCAGCTGTCCAGCAAGAGGCTAAAATTGTGGCTATATCCTGACACAACATCAAGCATGATTGTGTTTTAATTCTGTGGAAATATTTCCAGAGGGAAGGATAAAACTATAAAACTTGTTTAGACATAAGATTTGGCTTCAAAACATGTTTCAGAAGGCTTGAGTTGGAACAAATCCTATGAGTCTATGTGCTATGTCCTATGGAGAAACTGATTTGGCATGCTGCCTTTGAATTTACACATTTTCAGTTGCTGTTGTAGCTGTATTTACCTCATTTCTAGCTTATTCTTAAATCAACAACACATACAGTAGAAATCTACTTCTTATTGAACATCTTCTATTGGCCTCTTGGTGACACCAATACTCAGGACACTGTATTAGACACAATCAAGGCACTAGGGATCATTTGCAATGCTTTCTGAAATGGGTACTCCTCATTACCATTTTCCTCCCTCCTTCTCATTTTAATGAGCTTTAGCTATGCCAATAGGGTCTACTTGAGAACTAAAACTGCACTCCATAGTATATGTTCTGGCCACTTTAGTAGCAAAAGTGAATTATCTTTGTCTTATTTTTGATCCTTGAGTAAAGGATCTGGAGAGTAGTGTAAGGAAACCAGGAAGAACAAGAAATCACATTTTTTTGACTCTCGACATTTTGAAAACATGGATTATTAAACATAAACCGGTAATCACATTCATCTACTTATATGAGAGACAGAGTGCAACAGAGGTAATTAATTTTAATTCTCATCTCTTTCCTTTTGGACTTCTGTTTCTGTTGCCTTCCACATAGTACACTTTATTCCTCCATGTCATCATAAACTTTACATCCAAGCTATCTAAACATACATCCCAGTAGGATTTTGAAACTTTGTCATGATGAATTAATCTCAGCCTACCCTGTAGAATATATATTTTCATGCCTCTAAAATGCACTTGTTCATTTTTAGGTGTTTCGAGAAATAAATTATATTGCTGCATAATGTACCATAATGATTTCATGCCTCATTGAGCTTTTTAGACTGATTGAACTTGTCTCCTATAAGAAAGGTTTTGAAAGATAATAGCTTCAGACTCCAATTCCAATGAGCTCATATTATTTAGCAAATAAACATGCTGTGGCTTGAAAAATTGACAAAAAATTTGAGTTGATTGCTGAAAATAAATAGCATTGAATTTATTTACATTTTGTTCATCATTAAGAAATTTTTTAAAATTTTAAGACAACAGTTTTTAAGGGGGATAGTGAAAATAAAATTTACTTAGAGATTTAAAAATGATATTGGCATATCTCATAATTTATCTGACTCATGTTTTCTAATATGTAATGTAGTTATAGTATCTAACTTTTAATTACTCCTCAGTAAACATGAAAACATAACTATAAAATAAGTTTCAAAAAATGGGAGTGAATATTTCCTCTGACAAGAGGAAAATAGATGAATCCCTGGAAAAATACAACCTCCTAATATTGAACCAAGTAGAAAATGAAAACTTGAACAGACCAATAATAAATTCTGAAATTGAGTCAGTAATAAAAAAAAGCTTCAAGCCAAAAAAAAAAAAAGAAAAAAGCTCTGGACCACATTAGATGTACAAAGAAGTGATACCAATTATATTGAAACTATTGCCAAAAAACTGTATGAGGAGAGGCTTCTCCCTAACTCAGTCTATCAAGGCAGCATCCATTTGTTAACAAAATTTGGCAAGGACATAACCATAAAAGAAAACTGAAAGCCTGAATATATTACAGGTCCTAGCTTTCTATTTCTACTTTTAAGCCACTTATCCATTATACAATAGAAACATTAGCTCCTTTGAAGAGCTTTTCATCAGTCTAAAATAGTGTCATCTGCACAACTACCATATGTCTGTGTTTTTCATATTTATGGGTATTTATACATACATACACCAATATCTGTATGCACAGAATACAATTTTACAAATTTTCATGTTTACAATTGACAAATGCTGATAAGAAAATATATGTACTAAAGAAGTATTTTCACAAGCACAGGTAGTCAGTGATGCTCTTTTCTATATATTAATACATATATATATATATACATAACTTCAAAAAACACATTTTTGTATTGAATATGTTTTCTCAACAGAAAAAACTTAGGTTAGTGTCAGTATTGCTAACATTTTTCCCCTAAAAAACAACCCAATATTTCTATAATTTTAAGTAAAATTGTACTCCTCCTCCCAAGACACTCCCAGCCTCAATGTCTAGTCTTCCCTTTCTTCCTTGTTTTTTTTTTTTATTTGTAAACACCCATAAGGCATGTGGTTCAAAACATTTGGAATGCAAGTTACTGGAAAGCTTCAGGATCCTTTTTCACTTTTGTTCATAATAGGCCTCCATCTCTTTTCCCTCTAATTTCACACATATGAAAACATTTTATTTAAAAAAATTAGAACAAAAAATCAGGGATAAAATGAAGGACTTTTTTTTATTGTTTTCAACTGAGGTGCTAAACTTTATAGCAAATTATGATTTATCTTAATCACATTCAAATTAACTTGTTGCACAGATTTGTGAAATTGCAAATTCATTTTATATTTTTCTATTCTAATTTTTATATATTTAGGTGGCAAAATGCAAGTTTATTACATGTATATGTTGCATAGTGGTGAATATATATATGTTGAATAGTCATGAATTTTAGGATTTTTGTGTGACTATGACAGAAAAAGTGAATACTATACCCAGTAGGTAATTTTCAACTTTTTTATTCTACTCTGTATGTTCATGTGTACCTATATTTTAGTCCCACTTATAAGTGAGAATATATGGTATTCATGTTTATGAGTTATTTCACTTAGGATAATGACCTGCAGCTGCATCCATATCCATGTTGCTGAATAAGACATGATTTCCTTCCTTTCTAAGGGTGAGTACTATTCCATATATATATATATATATATATATATATATATATATATATATGTATATCATATCACATTTTCTTTGTCCAGTTCTCTGTTGATGGACACTTAGGTTGATTCCATATCTTTGCTTCTGTGAATAGTGCGCTGATAAACAAACAAATGCAGGTATCTTTGTAATATAATAATTTATTGTGGGAGGGGGGTAGATACACAGAAGTAGGGTTGCTGAATCACTGGTAGTTCTATTTTTAGTTCTTTGAAAAATTTCCACACTGTTTTCCAGAGCAGTTATACTAACTTATATCCCTATTAGTGTAAATGGTGGGTATAACCATCCCATTTTCTCTGCATCCTTGCCAACATCTAATATTTTTATAGTTTTTAATAGCCACTCTGATGGGTATAAGATGTCATTGTGGTTTTGAGTTGCATTCTTCTGATAATTAGAGATGTTGAACTTTTTTTTTCATATGTTTGTTGGCCACTTGTATATTTTCTTTTGAAAATGTCTGCTCATGTCCTTTGCCCACTTTTTAATAGAGTTATTTTTTTTCTTGTTGAGATGTATGAGTTCCTTGTAGATTCAGGATATTAGCCTTTTGTCAGATGCATAGATTTACAATATTTTCTCCTATTCTGTAGGTTATCTATTTACTCTGTGGATTGTTTCCTTTGCAGTACAGAAGCTCTTTAGTTAAATTAAGTTCCATTTTACTTATTTTTGGTTTTGTTGCAAATTTGTTTTTGAGGACTTCATCATAAATTCGTTCCATAGGCCAATGTCCAAAAGAGTCCTTCCTAGGTTTTCTTCTAGAATTTTTATAATTGAGGTATTTAATCTACCTTGAGTTAATTTTTCTATATGATTAGAGGTAGGAGTCTTTCTTTCTTTTGCATATGGCTATTGAATTTTCCCAGCACCATTTATTATATAGGTGCTCATTTTTCCAGTCTATATTTTCAGTGACTATATTTCAATGATCTGTTGGTTGTAGGTATGTGGCTTCATTTCTGGGTTCTCTATTCTGTTTCATTGTGTCTATTTTTATACCAGTGTCATGCTGCTTTGGTTACCATAGTCTTGAGGTATAATTTGAAGTCAGGTAATGTGATGCCTGGTGAACACAGATGAAATAATCCTCAAGAATACAATAGCAAATAGAATCCAATAGCACATCAGAAAGATAGTACACTATGATCCGGTGGGATTTATCCCAGGAATGCAAGAATAATTCAACATATGCAAATTAGTACATGTGATAATCACATAAACAGAATTTAGGACAAAACCCACAGGATCATCTCAATAGACAGAGAAAAAGCATTCAGTTAAATTCTGCATCCCTTCCTGATAAAAATCCTCAACAAAGTAGACATAGAAGGAACACACCTCAACATAATAAAGGTCCTTTATGACAAATCTACAGCCAACACCATATTTAGAGACAAAAAGATGAAAACATTCCTTAAAAGAACTGGAGAAATACAAGGACATTCACTTTCACCACTCTTATTCAACATAGTACTGGAAGCCTTCAACAGAGCAATCAGGCGATAGAACAAAGAAAGGTTTCTAAATTGGAAAATAACAATTCACAGTATTCCTGTTTGCTAATGATATGATCTCCTATCTAGAAAACCTTAAAAACTTCACCAAAAAACTTTTAGATTTGATAAATTGATTCAGTAAAGTTTTACAATACAAAATTAATGTATAGAAATTAGTTGCAGTTCTGTACATCAATAACAATCTATCTGAGGACCAAATCAAAAAGACAATCCTATTTACAGTAGCTACAAATAATGTATATATACATGTGTTTATGTGTGTGCGTGTGTGTGTATTTAGAGACAGGATATCTCTCTATCACCCAGGCTGAAGTGCAGTGGCATGACCATAACTCACTGCAACCTCAAACTCCTTGGCTCAGTGATGCTCTAGCCTTAGCCTGCTGAGTAACTGGGACTTTGGATGCATGCCACCATGCCCAGCTAATGAAAATATATATATATATATTTATAGAGATGAGGCCTTGCTATGTTTCCCTGCCCAATCTCAAACTCCTTGCCTTAAGTGATTGTACTGTCTCAGCCTCACAAAGCACTGTGATTATGGCAATGAGCCACTGCATCCGACCTCCCTTTTTTAACTTTTAAGTTGAGGGGTACATGTGCAGGATGTGCAGGTTTGTTACATAGGTAAATGTGTGTCATGGGGGTTTGTTGTTTAGATTATTTCATCACCCAGATATTAAACCCAGTATCTATTAGTTATTTTTCCTGACCCTCTTCCTCCTCCCACCTTCCATGCTCTGATAGGCCTGAGTATATGTTGTCCCCTGCTATGTGTTCATGTTTTCTCATTATTTAGCTCCCACTTATAAGGGAGAACATGCAGTATTTGGTTTTCTATTTCTGAATTAGTTTGTTAAGGATAATGACCTCCAGGCTCATCCATGTCAATACAAAAGAACATGATCTAATTATTTTTTATGGCTGCATAGTATGCCATGGTTTTACATGTACCCAATTTTCTTATCCAGTCTACCACTGCTGGGCATTTAGGTTGATTAAGTACCTTTGCTGTTGTAAAGAGTGCTGCAATGAACATCCATGCATGTGTCTTTATAATAAAATGATTTATATGCTTAATATATAATATATACATTTACATAATAAATATAATAAATAATATATATATATGTGTATATATATATATATATATATATATATATATATATATATATATATATAAAGCAATCTCATTACTTGAAATACCCAAATATATATATTCCAAGTAATGGGATTGATGGGTCAAATGGTATTTCTGTCTTTAGGTCTTTGAGGAATTGCCACACTGTCTTCCACAATGATTGAACTAATTTACACTCCCACCAACAGTATATAAACATTCCTTATTCTCCACAACCTCACTAGAATGTGCTATTTTTTGACTTTTTAATCATAGCCATTCTGACTGGTGTGACGTGGTATCGCATTGTGGTCTTGATTTGCATTTCTCTAACGATCAGTGATGTTGAGCTTATATTCATTTGCTTGTTGACCACATGCATGTCTTCTTTTGAGAAGTGTCTGTTCATGTCTTTCATTGACATTTTCAAAGAACTCCTATTAAAATGCCAGTCATTTTTCACAAAAAAATGCTAAAATTCATATGAAAACTCAAGACTCTCATACTTCCTAATTTCAAAACATAAAACAATACAAGACAGTAGTTATTAAGATAGCATGTTACTGGCATAAAAGTAGATGTGTAAATTAATGAAACAGAACAAAGAGCCCAGAGATAAACCTTTAAATGATGTTTCAACAGTGTGCCAGGATTACACAGTAGGGAAAGGACAGTCTCATTAACACATTGTGTTGAGAAAACAATATTCACAAGAAAAAAATAAAGTTGGACCCTTACATCACATACAAAAATAATTGAAAATGAATTAAATATCTAAATGTTAGAATTAAAATTATAAATTTGTAGAATTGAACATGTGGTAAAATTTTCAGGACATTAACTTTGGGAATGATTTATTGAATATCACACCACAAAATATTTTTTTAAAATAGCCAAATAAGAGTGCAACAAACAAAAATTTCTGCACAGCAAAGTAAACAATGGACAGAGTGGAAAGACAACTTACATAGGGGAATAAGAGACTTGCAAATTACAAATGTGATAAAAGATTAACATCCAGAATATATAAGGAAGTCCTATATGTCAATAATAACAACAAAACAACCTGATTATTTTTAGAGACGCAAAGGATCAAAATCGTCACTTCGCCGAAGAACACATACAAATGGCATATGAAAATATGCTCGACATCACTCATCATCAGGGAAATGCAAATAAAAAACACAATAAGATATAATCACCTCCCTCCTCAGAAAGGCTACTATCAAAATAACAAAATATATCAAGTTTTGGTGAAAATGTGGAGAAATTGGAACCATCGTGTCCTTGTGGTGGGAATTATGGAAAATGTTATAGTGGTTCTTCAGAATATGAAAGATAGAATTAGTATATGATTCAGCAATTCCACTTCTGAACATTCATCCAAAAGAATGTAAAGCAGGATCACAAAGAGATACACACTCATTTTTATCACTGCATTTTTCACAATAGCTAGCAACGGGTCATAAGCAAGCAAAATATCTGTCAACAGATAAATAGATAAATATATAAGGTGGTATATACATAAAATAAGGTATTATGTAGCATTTAAAGAGAAGGAAATCCTGTCACATGTTACAACATGGATGAACCTCTAGAACATTATGGAAAGAGAAATAAGCCAGTCATAAAGGTTAAATCAGTATTATTTATATGAAATATACTTATATGAAATATAAGTTTTACTTATATGAAATACCTGTAGTAGTAAGAATCATAGAAACAGAAAATTGAAAGGTGATTACCAAGGGTTGAGTAGAGAAACAAGAGAGAATTAGTGTTTAGTATCTATAGAGTTTCACTTTCTCAAAATAAAAGTGTAGAGATTTGTTGCACAACAATGTGAATGTATTTAAAATTACTGATCTGTACACTTTCAAATGGTTACGATGTTAAATTTAATGTTATGGGCTTTTTTTTGCCACAATAATAAAAATAAGTACCAGTAATTTCTTAACAGAATAAATGTAAATGCCCAGTCAACATATGAATATAAGTTCAATCTTAGTTATAAAGCACTGCAGAATAATACAGTTAGGTTTTTAAATTAACAAAAGCACCTATATATAATTATTAGATATATTTGCTTTTAAAAGTATCAAATATTTTTTCTTCATTTGCTTGATAGATGATAGAGATAGATGGAATTTCTTAATTGCTCACCATTGGTGCAAACTTGCTTAAAGGTAATTTAACATGTAAAAAATATTCAAAAATATATATGCCTCTGATTCAGAAATTTAAAATCTCGAATTTATTCTAAGTAGATAATAATAAATTGCATAAAACTTTAGTTACAAAGTTGTTCATTATAGTAACATTTAGTAAAGTAAAACATTCAAAAACTAAATATTTAACAACATGTGGTTGGCTAAATAAGAATGAATAAGAATAAACTTTATTAATACAGTACCTAATTTTGGAGTAGAAAAATATCAAATGGTATCAAATATGATACCAAATCAGAGGCTTGTGTGTGTGTGTGTATAATGATAATGATGGTGCAATACAGAAAATGACTACAGAGACCAAGTATTGAAACACAGTATAAGGGCTCGGCAGGAAATTATTTTCTTTCCTTAAATAAATATAAGCTGAGATAGATATATGTCAAGTGGTCTGTGAAGGAAGAAGAAAAGAAGGTGAATAGTGAGAGAAGGCAACAAACATTTTCCTCCTCCTTTTTCCTGAGGATAAGGTGTTCATCTCATCAACAATGTTTGCCAGCTGTGATATGCAGCCCATTTGGGCATTATCTCATTTAATCCTAACAATTATGTACTTATATTTATTGTAATTTGCATTTTATAGTTGTGGAAAGTAAGGCAATGGAGTTCACACAGGTAATAAGGACAGAGCTGGAATACTAGCTTTCAGAGCATTTACAGAGGTTGACTAGAGCAAAGGACATGAGATACTTGTGTATCTAAATAAGTTCTGGGAATGATGATTTTGAATCTAGACCATGCAGATGAGACTGGCCCATGAACTTCAGGTGATGCATTAGCTTTGAGACAAAGAGAAGCCCTATGTCCTCAGCACTAACAGTGCATTGAAGAAGAGGGCTTTTAAGGGATTGGCATTGATAAGTCAATGTCACAGGGAGAGTTTTAAATTTCATATATCATTATTGTCTTCCTATTGTATTATTTTCTGACAATTCAAATATTAAAATATACCTCTAAGTGTGCTAACCAGGAGTGGTGGTATCTGTAGGCAGGGCAGAGAGCAGCATTCAGAAAAAAGAAGGGAATCTATAAAGAGCCAAAAATATTCCTAGAAGTTCTGTAAGCATCAGATTTTGCATACTTAACTTCATTTAATCCTCAAAAATCTGAGAAATCACCACTAAAGAACTTATCCATGTAACCAAAAACCACCTGTACCCTCAAAAATTATTGAAATAAAATTTTTAAAAATATACAAAAAAGAGAAAAATATTAAAATAAACCTTATGAAATAAGGATTATCTACATCATTGAGAGTTGACCAGGGTTATTTTCTCTAATAAATGTTAAGTGATTTTCCCAATGCCAAAGTGCTAGCAGATGGCAAAGTTAGGCTCTCTGGAAAAATGAACATCACAATTAACAGCAGAATCCAAATGTCTGTCAATCATTGAATGGATAAACAAAATGTGGTAAATCCATATGACATATTATTTTCCAATAAAAAGGAATGAATTGCTAAACATGATTGAACCAAGAAAACATCATGGTTAGTGAAAGGAGCCAGTCACAAAAGATCACATACTATATGATTCCATTTATATAAAGTGTTGACAAATCTATAGACACAGAAAGTAGATCCGTGGTGGCCACGTACTGAGGAAAGTGAGGAATGGAAAGTGCTTGCTATGATTAGGGAGTTTCTCATTGGTATGGTGAAAATGTTTTAGGATTAGATATTGGAAATGATTGCTTGACCTTGTAGACACATTTTAATATACTAAAATCTGTTACATTGTACATTTTAAATAAATTCTATTGTATGTAAATTATACCTGAGTAGTGAAAAGTGAATTACAATGAGATTGTATAGGGTTTGATTATAAATTATTTTCACCTCTTCCAAGTTAACTGTAATATGTTTAATTAACTTTTAAAAGGAAAAAGAGAAAAGAAAAAAATAAGACATAAGTCTAAATATACCCACCAAATAGAAAACATCAAGTAGATCTAAATAGAACCAGGAGCACTGGCCACAGACATTTTATAACAAGTTACCGAATTGGTTCCCAGCTAAAACTCTAAAGAAGGGAATATCACCCCACAGGAAACGAATTTGTGAGCAGCTGCTCTTCATTGTTAGGACAATCTTGAGGTCCTGACCTCTCTGAGATGCAGCGCTAAGCAAAATCTACCAAATTCATACTGGAAAAATATGTTTAATCCCCCCCCCACCCATAATAGTATCATAGCCAACAGGCCACTTCTCCCTCAGAGTCACTTGCCTCACTCCTTTGATTAAATGGAAGACAATCAGATGAGGAAGGTAGGACCTGCTTTTGATTTAGTGAGCTGGACAATGGTGAAGTCATAGATTCTTGAAAATTATTTTGACCTAGCACTGAGAGGCTGTACGTCCTTGGATAAGTTATCTGACCCCTCAGAACCTCTATTTCTTTACCTGCTAACATGGGGAAGGTTCCTGTGGCAGTTCTTGTTGTCTTGAGAACTCAGGGACACATTAGCATGCTTAGTACTTAGCACTATGCCAAGGCCCTGAAAAAGTGCTTCATAAATATGGCTGATACCATTATGGATTGATATGGTTTGACTGTGTCCCCACTCAAATCTCATATTGAATTGTCACTCCCTTGATTCCCATGTGTTATGGGAGGGACCCGGTGGGAGATAATTGAATTATGGGGGCAGTTTCTCCCATACTGTTCTCATGGGAGTGAATAAGTCTCAAGGGATCTGATGATTTTATAAAGGTTAACACCTTTTGCTTGGTTCTCATTCTCTCCTGCCTATGCCATGTAAGACATGCCTTTTGCCTTCTACCATGATTGTGAGGCTTCCTCAAGCCATATGGAACTGTGAATCCATTAAACCTTTTCCTTTATAAATTACCCAGTCTTGAGTATGTCTTTATCAGCAGAATGAAGACTGACCAATATGTAGACTTTTATCATTTTTTCCATTTCTTTGACAGATATGTATTGGTTGTCAACTCTGTGCCAGGCATCATTCTAAGCACTGGGAATGCAGCAAAGAACAAAACAGATAAAAATATGAAGCTTACCTGTTGGTGGGGGAGAAACATAATTAAAATTAAAAATAATACTGTATATGTAATATATTAGATACTGATAAGTTGCTGAAGGAATAAAAATAAAAGAGGAAGATTAGTATGAAGTGTCAGTAGAAGATAACAGCTGACAAGATATGTTGATGGAATAGCTTAATCAGGAGATATTTAAGAGCCAAAGCTTTATGCTAGATTAAATCTGCTACAGGGCTAGAAATAATGGCCTGCCAAATAACTGGTAAGCACTTCAGAAATATTTAATATTCTCAGAGTTGTAAGATACCTTAAAGTCTATTATTTATGCCATGTAGTTAGTCCTTGACTTTTCTTTGTAACCACTATCTGGGTTTAATCAAATTACAGTCCTGTAAGTGCAAGACAACTAATTCACTACGTCTTGAGGCCATTTGTTTTATTCTTATGCATTTTTCCCTTTGGAAATCAATGTTTCATTATTTAATTTAGGGTTATTATGGATACCTAATATTTGTACATATTTATGGACTACACGTGATGTTTTCATACAGGCATACAATGTATAATTCATTCTTATACAACTCTTGTCATGAATATAACCTCTTTCCTGTAGCATTAAAAAAAATTTTTAAATGACTAGACGAAGCCCATTTCACCTTTCCAACGACCAAGGACTTTTTGTATTTTTATTCTGCCATCAAGCATAGTCTATATCACACCAATTATTGTGATCTGTAACACAGAAGTGAGAAACTTTCAAGAGTTCAGGTGCCTGTAAACCCAGCTACTCAGGAGGCTGAGGTGAAAGAATCACTTGAAACTGGGAGACAGAGATTGCACTAAGCTGAGATGGTGCCATTGCACTCTAGCCTGGGTGAGACAAGGATTCCATCTCAAAAAAAAAAAAAAAAAAAAAAAAAGAAGAGGGTAGTGATGAATACAGAAGACAGTGGCCTGTGAAAATGTCCCTATGGCATTTCTACCTTGGCCATGCAACTCATCCTGTTTTGATAAATGAGCCAGTTACAAAATCATCTAAGTATACAATCATTTAGCTATAGATTTCTTATTCTTTTTCTTAGGAAGATATTGGGACATTCTAATTTTTCTTGAAATCTAGATCTCTTGTATATTCTTCATCGTGTTAGTCTAATTATTTTTTTAAGAAATCAGTTTGACTTTTCATAATTTATGCTTTATGAACCTATGCAAGATCTTCATAATTTGCATTTTAAAAGTACAATATTAAAAATATTATTAATAATCCATAATAATTGCTGGCTTTCTAATGATATCACTCTAATGCACTATAGATTGTATAATTTATTCTCTTTCAAAACTGGAAAATATAAGATGTATATATACATATCCAACCTACTGGCAAATTTTCATAGCTTTCTGATTTTTTATAAGTTTTTGATAACCTCATTATATATTATTACTCTACAAGGTAGATTTTTTAATAAATTTGATTTTGAAAATAATTCCCACATTTTTAAATCTGTATATACTTTTAACATCTGACAGCTTGTCCTAGAACACTGGGAGGGAAAAAAGGAGGCTATCTGCCCAGATTTTACTTCACATCAAAGAGATTATATTTGAAAAGAATATAATCAAGCTAAAAAACTGTCCTCTCAACTAGGAACTGTTCTCCTTGAAACACTTCACCAACTTACAGCCTAGAATTTCTCTTTAACAATATGTTTGTTCTTTAATTTTCTTTTAAAAAATGATTCTACTGGATGGGGAAAACTAAATAGCATCCACTGAGGGCATTTTTCTTTCTGTGATCTATTATAACATCAGCCCACCTCTGCTTATTTTACTTACTGCAAATAGAATTTAGTATGAATTTTTTGTCATTCACCTTTTTTTATAAGCCTCCATATATTTATTTTTTTTTCTGTTTTAAAGACTAAGGGCAATCAAAATGTTAACAGTAGGGACTTCTGGGGCATGGGAATACAGAGTAAGGTGCAGGGGAGAGGCCTTCTGTTTTCTTTTCTTTTTTTTTGGAAAAAAGAGAAAAAAAGAAAAACAAAGAAAGAAAGAAAGAAAGAAAGAAAGAAAGAAAGAAAGAAAGAAAGAAAGAAAGAAAGAAAGACAAGAATAAAAAAAGAATGAAAGAAAGAAAGAAGAAGGGAAAGAGGGAGAGAGAATGGAAGTGTTGCTTTATTGCCCAGGCTAGAATGCAGTCTAAAAATGGGTATTGAAAACCTCTTTCATGCCAATAATTGTGCTTAACAATGGAGACAGGAAGGAATAAGGGAGGAAAATAACAAACAAGCAGCCAACCAATATTTCATTTAAACCTGTGAAATGCTATGCAATTACTGAGGAGTGATTTATTTCCAATTATGTAGTCACTTTTAGAGTATGTGTGATTTGGTACTGATAAGAATGTATGTTTTGTGTATTTGGGGTGGAGACTACTATAAATGTTTATTAAGTTTACTTGTTCCAGGTCTGAGTTCAAGTCCTGGATATCCTTGTTAATTTTCTGTCTTGTTGATCTAATATTGATAATGCGATGTTAAAGTCTCCCACTATTATTGTGTGAAAGTCTAAGTCTCTTTATAAGTCATTAAGAACTTGTCTTATGTATTTGGTTGCTGCTGTATTGGGTGCGTACATATTTAGGATCATTAGCCCTTCTTATTGCATTGATCCTTTTAATATTATGTAATGTCTTTCTTTGCCTCTTTTGATCTTTGTTGCTTTAAAGTCTATTTCATCAGGGCAAAAATTGCAACTCCTGCTTATTTATTTATTTATTTTTGCTCTCCATTTGGTTGGTAAATCTTCCTCATCCCTTTGTTTTGAGTCTTTGTGTATCCTTGCATGTGAGATGGGTCTGGATCCAGCATCCCAATGGGTTTTGGCTTTCCATCCAATCTACCTGTCTGTGTCTTTTGATTGGGGGATTTAGTCAATTTAAGTTTAGAATTAGTAATAATATATGTGAGTTTAATGCTGCCTTTTGATGCTAGCTGGCTGTTTTGCCTATTAGTTGATGTAAATTCTTCATTATGTTGATGCGCTTTACTTTTTGGTATATTTTTGGAAAGGCTGATACTGGTTGTTCCTTTCTGTGTGTAGTGCTTCTTTCAGAAGCTCTTGTAAAGCAGGCCTGCTGGTGATTAAATATCTAAGTACTTGCTTGTTCACAGAAGATTTTATTTTTCCTTTGCTTGTGAAGCTTAGTTTGGCTGGATACGAAATTCTGGGTTGAAAGTTCTTTTCTTTAAGGATGTTGAATATTGGCCCCCACTCTCTTCTGGCTTGTAGGGTTTCTGCTGAGAGATCTGCTGTGAGTCTGATAGGCTTCCCTTTATGTGTAACCTGACCTGTTTCTCTGGCTGTCCTTAACATTTTCTCCTTCATTTCAACCCTGGTGAATCTGATGATTATGTGCCTTGGGGTTGCTTTTCTTGAGGAATATCTTTGTGGTGTTCTCTGTATTACCTGGAGTTGAATATTGGCCTGCCTTGCTAGGTTGGGAAAGTTTTCCTGGATAATATCCTGAAGAGTATTTTCCAGTTTGGACTCATTCTCTTCGTCACATTCAGGTACACCTATCAAACGTAGATTAGGTCTTTTGACATAGTCCCATATTTCTTGAAGACTTTGCTCATTCCTTTTTATCCTTTTCTCTCTAATCTTGTCTTCTTGTTTTATTTACTTTTATTTTTTTATTTTATTTTATTTTTGAGATGGAGTTTTGCTCTTGTTACCCAGGCTGGAGTGCAATGGCACAATCTCGGCTCACAACCTCCGCCTCCTGAGTTCAGGCAATTCTCCTGCCTCAGCCTCCTGAGTAGCTGGGATTACAGGCACGTGCCACTGTGCCCAGCTAATTTTTTGTATTTTGAGTAGAGACAGGTTTCACCATGTTGACCAGGACGGTCTCAATCTCTTGACCTCATGATCCACCCACCTTGGCCTCCCAAAGTGCTGGGATTACAGGCGTGAGCCACCGCGCCTGGCCGTCTTCTCATTTTATTTCATTGAGTTGGTCTTCGACCTCTGATATCCTTTCTTCTGCTCAATCAATTCAACTGTTAAAACTTGTGCATACTTCACGAAGTTCTCATGTTGTGTTTTTCAGCTCCATTAATTCACTTATATTCCTCTCTAAATTGTCTATTCTCATTAGCATTTCGTCAAACCTTTTTTTCAAGATTCTTAGTTTCTTTGCATTGAGTTAGAACATGTCCTTTTAGCTCACGGAAGTTTCTTATTATCCACCTTCTGAAACCTGATTCTGATAATTCATCACACTCATTCTCCATCAGGCCTTGTTCAGTTGCTGAAGAGGAGCTATGATCCCCTGAAGGAGGAGAGGCATCCTGATTTGGGATGTTTTCAGCCTTTTTTGCACTGGTTTCTTCCCATCTTTGTGGATGTATCCACCTGTCGTCTTTGTAATCGCTGACTTTCAGATTGGGTCTCTGGGTGGACGTCCAGATTGTTGGTGGTGATGTTATTTCTGTTTCCTTGTTTTCCTTCAGCAGACGCCCCTCCCCCACAGAGCTGGACCTTCCCGGGTTCAGCTGTGCTTGCTGTGAAACTCTCAACTGTAAGCGTTTCCAATTGCTGTTTTTTTGTGGGTGTGGGACCAGCCGAGCCCGATCTCCTGGCTCCCCGCCTTGGAGCCCCCTTTTTTCTTTTCCTAATTGAATGGTCAATTCTCTCCCAGGTGCCCCAGTCACCCACCAAAAAGGCACTGGGATCTATGCCAATTTCCCGTGTGGTGACTGCTCCGGCTGAAAACAGCAGTGCTGAGATTCATGGCACTTTTCTGTCTGGAATCTCCTGTCTGGATCCCAGCTTCAGTCCCCCTCCCAATCGACTGAATGAATGACTCTGCCTTTTCAGAGCTCCAAATGCCAACTAAAAGGGTACCCAGTCCCGCATTCTCTGCACTGAAAACTGCAGCGCTAGGACGCCGGCAAAACAGCCATGCCGGCCAAAAGAGTCGTGCTGGTGACCCATGGGGCTCCTCTGCTGGGAATCTCCTGGTCCGTAAACAACAAAAATTTGTCTGGAAGTCTGGCATCTACTCATTCCCTGCGCCTTCACTGGGAGCTGCAACCCTGAGCTCTGCTAGAAGGCCATCTTGGATCTCTTTCCATAAGCCTCCATTTATTATTGATTTAATTGACCTGATACTATTCTTGTGGATCACTCTTCTATTTGCCCTCTTTGTCATCTTTTCTACATAACTTTTGGGGTTAAGGGTCGTCTTTGCACAACAATAATGTATCTTTCCAAAAAGTAAAGCATATAACTTCCTAAGTGATACAATTAGGGAACTTTTTCTCTCCTCTCAACATCAATTCATAATATATATTGGCAACTTAAATTTCTTTAAAACAGATGAAGCTTTCCTTTTGTAATTTTAGAATAGCCTCAGAAACACATATACTCTTTAAAAAAACAACATTTTGAGATTGAATATCCATTAAGTACTGATGGCTGATGACGTTCTTTATGGATATCAGGCTATGCTATGAAGAAAAAGAAGGAAATGCTCAACAGAGTCTAAAATTGTAGGACACCCAGAAAATTGTGTCCTATGTAGTTAAACATATCTGTTTCTGGTACAGTATTCCTTTCTGAAAGCCAGCCATATCACAAACCCTGAGGCATGACAATTTGATCTACACAGCCTCACCAGCCACACCAGCTCCAGCCATGTCTCTATCCTGGATCTCTCACCACTGACCTTCCCTTGTACCCTTTTTTTGTTTTGGCAAGGAGGGGGGAAGAATCTAAATATTATCACAAATTAAGATTCTTGAATTTATATCATTTAAATCAGGGAATCTCCCATAGAGCATCTAACCAATAATTCACCTCAGGTGTGGTTTTTTTGGAAGGTGGAAGGGTTGCAGAAGATAAATAATAAGAATAGTGCCTTGATTTTACCTGGTTTTAGGGGATTCTCAGGCTGCCTTCATATACCATACTTGGTTCAAAATATAGAAGCTGAGCTCTCTTTTTCACCACTACAACTTCTCAGTTAAATGAGTTCAGATTTATCTTCCTGGTAATAGTATATTTTTGACAGGTTTCAATAGGAGTATGAGAGTAACAGTAGCAAGGAATTGGGCTAAGGGCATGAACATGAGTCAGTTTTATTTGGAAGTCTTTGGGTGAAGTGATGGCTGATGTGAAAGGGAGCCCTCCACAGATGTTCGCTCAGTGCCAGGGCCCAGGCAATACAAGATGCCTTGAAAGTGAGGACTGGGTAATGGGTGGTAATGACTCAACTCCAACAACATTTCTGTGCAATTAAATAGTGCCCCCAAATTTTGGCCATTTGCTGCACTGTCATTCACTTCTAATGGAACAGGCTGTTCAAGGGTCTTCCAGCTCCTCTGAGACTCTACTGATCCCTACATTTTTATTACTTTTCTTCCATTACACCCATATCTGTTTATCTGTAGGCATTTCTACAAGCCTAAATACAGATTCTCTTAACATTTCCAAATTCGAATCTCTCAAATATAACCTTTGATTCTCTAAGATTACCAGCTTTTAAAATGCAGAGACTAATATTTGAATTTATTTATTCTTCATTTTGGAATGACCAAATAAATGCCCCTGTCTTTGACTATATTCTATCACCAATGCCATCATAAATATGAAAATAAATATTCACACTTCTCAAGCATCTCAATACGTGCAGTGAAGCTGTTTCAATTAAAGAAAACAAATTTTCTTTTCAGAAAGGGTCAAAGATGAGCGTACTTCATGAAAAATGTGACTCCAGTACTGTTAGAAACAGACTATATAACACTTTCTGTGGCAGAATGGTTTTTATTTTTTTCAGATCACTGATTCCCAACCTGTATGCTTATAAGAATCACCTGGGGAGCCTTAAAAACACTGATGCCTAAGTCTCACCCCAGGTTTCTATCTAAGCTGCACTCCAGAGCTTTTAAAACCTCACTTCAGTTCAATTGATTCATTGACATTGGGTGAGTCCAAGATTTTTGAGTATTAAAATTCTCTAATGTAAAGCCATCATACAAACCATTGGTCTAGTCCCTTTTTACTCAACCTTCCTTAAACAATGTAGAAAAGGCACTGTTAATATCATAACATTTGTAGCCTGTATTTTAAGACAAACTCTATCTTATAGCTGATTTTATTTGATAACTTCAAACAACAAATTTTCAATCCTTTTTGAATTTTTAAAACAAGTATTCATAGAAATGCTTCAGGGCATCAGATTTGTCTTAAGAAAATATAATAATTTTTCCCCTTCTACAGAACATAAAAAAGTCAAGATAGCTGAGCTAATTCATCCAGATAGTTCTCTAGAATAAATTAATTTATGCCCAGGTAGCAGAAATATTGCTATAGAATGGACTCATTTACATCCAAAATAATAATGCCACTGCTAGCTATTTATGAAACAACTATTTTAAAAATTAACTTCCATATGTTCAAAGAAACTAAGTGGGAAATAATTTTTAGCATTGCAATTTCCATCTCCATAGGACAATCCTAATGCTACACTTCAAAATTGTTCTTCCAACAGTCTCCTATGCATATTCAGTAGCAGAATTGTTTTTTACTTTTTTCCTTGTAGTCATAGATCTTAAAATTATATCTGTGTCTCAGATACATCACTCCTTCAACCTTTTGTCGCCTGGCAACATTTGTATCTACTGGAAACTTTTTAGAATTTCAAATTCTCACACTGTCTCAGAGCTACTAAATTAAAAACCTTGAATCTGGGGTCCAGTAAGCTATTTTTTCCCTCTGAGGCAATGCCACATGTCTACAACCATCTGATCTTTGACAAACCTGACAAAAACAAGCAATGGGGAAAAGATTTCCTGTTTAACAAGTGGTGTTGGGAAAACTAGCTAGCCATGTGCAGAAAGCAGAAACTGGACCCCTTCCTGACACCTTATACTAAAATAAGCTCCAGATGGATTAAAGACTTAAACATAAGACCTAACACCATAAAAGTCCTGGAAGAAAACCTAGGCAAAACCATTCAGGACATAGGCATAGGTAAGGACTTCATGACTAAAACACCAAAAGCACTGGCAATAAAAGCCAAAATAGGCAAATGGGATCTAATTAAACTCCAGAGCTTCTGTACAGCAAAAGAAACAATCATTAGAGTGAACTGGCAACCAACAGAATGGGAAAAAATATTTGCAAAATATCCATCTGACAAAGGTCTAATATGCAGAATCTACAAAGAGCTAAAACAGACTTATAAGAAAACAAACAAACAAACCCAGGCAAAAGTGGGCTAAGGATATGAACAGACACTCTTCAAAAGAAAACACATATGAGGCCAACAAACATGAAAAAATGATCATCACTTGTCATTAGAGAAATGCAAATTGAAACCACATTGAGATTCCATCTCACGCCTATTAGAATGGTGATCATCAAAAAATCTGGAGACAACAGATGCTGGAGAGAATGTGGAGAAATAGGAACACTTTTACACTGTTGGTGGGAGTGGAAATTAGTTCAGCCATTGTAGAAGACAGTGTGTTGATTCCTCAAGGATCTAGAAATAGAAATTCCATTTGACACAGCAATCCCATTACTCGGTATATACCCAAAGGATTATAAATAATTCTATTATAAAGACACACGCATACAAACTGTAGCACTGTTTACAATAGCAAAGACCTGAAATCAACCCAAATGCCCATCAATGATAGACTGGACAAGGAAAATGTGGCACATATACACCATGGAATACTATGCAGCCATAAAAAAAGATGAGTTCGTGTCCTTTGTATGGACATGGATGAATGTGGAAACCATCCTTCTCAGCAAACTAACACAAGAACAGAAGATCAAACACTGCATGTTCTTACTCATTGGTGGGTGTTGAAACAATGAGAACACATGGACATAGGGAGGGGAACATCACACACTGGGGTCTGTAGTGGGGACAGCTAGGGGAGGGACAGCAGGGGCTGGGGAAGTTGGAGGGGGATAACATGAGGAGAAATGCCAGATATAGGTGACAGGGGGATGAAAACAGCAAACCACCTTGCCATGTATGTACCTATGCAACAATCCTGCATAATATGCACATGTACCCCAGAACCTAAAGTAAAATTTTAAAAAAAAAGATAAATAGCTGGGACCTAATTAAATTAAAGAGCTTCTGCGTGACAAAAGAACAGTCACCAGAGTAAACAGACAAGCCACGAAGTGGGAGAAAATCTTCACAATCTATATATCTGACCAAGGACTAATATCCATAATCTACAACAAACTCAGCAAGAAAAAAAACAAACTATCCCATCAAAAAGTGGGCTAAGGACATGAATAAAGAATCTCAAAAGAAGATACACAAATGTCCAACAAACATGAAAAAAAAGTTCAGCATCACTAATGATCAGAATGCAAATCAAAACCACAACGCCATACTACCTTACTCCTGCAAGAATGGTCAAAATCAAAAAACAGTAGATGTTGGCACGGATGTGGTGAACATGGATTGCTTCTACAAAGCTGGCGGGAATGTAAAATAGTACAGCCGCTATAGAAAACAGTGTGGAGATTCCTTAAATAACTAAAAGTAGAACTACCATTTGATCTAGCAATCCCACTACTGGATATCTACCCAGAGGAAAATAAGTCATTATTTGAACACATGGAAATTTATAGCATATTTGAACACATGCATATTTATAGCATCACAATTCACAATTGCAAAATTGTGGAACCAAACCAAATGCCCATCAATAAAGAAACGGTGAGATATATATATATATATATATATATATATATATATATATATATATATATATATATATATGATGGAATACTATGCAGTCATAAAAAGGAATGAATTAACAACATTTTCAGTGATGAGATTGGAGACTATTATTCTAAGCAGAATAACTCAGGAATGGAAAACCAAATATCGTATGTTCTCACTGGTATGTGGGAGCTAAGCTATAAGGATGCAAAGGCATAAGAATGATACAATGGACTTTGGGGACTTGGGGGGAAGAGTGGAAGGGAGCAAGAGATAAAAGACAGCAAATATGGTGCAGTGTACACCGCTCGGGTGATGGGTGCACCAAAATCTCATGAATCACCACTAAAGAACCTACTCATGTAGCCCAATGCCACCTGTACCCCAATAAATTATGGGAAAATATATATTTATGTAAAACCTAATATTTTTAAATTTGTCGTTTGAATATTTGAGAAACAAATTTTAGAATAAAGATACAAGAAAAAAAGTTAGGAAAAATGAATGTCGTGATGCATGTAAAGTGTCACAAGTGGTGGCTATCAGACTAGAATTACCCCAAAGACAGTATTCTTCATTTTCATAGGCTCAATGTGTGAACATTGTCTGGCTCTGTAGATGTTCAATCCACCTTATCAATTAATAAATTTAAAGATTAAAAATAAAAATAAAAAATAAGCCCATAATTCGGATATGTACTAAAGTTTCATAACCACTGATAGATGTTATAGGCATTCGTATTTATGCTCTGACCCAGAGAACCTTTTAGCTTGATTAGGCCCTAAGTAATAATTTTTAGATTACTCTGTCTATTGCTTTCCCTAAACCATGACCAATACAAATTGATAAAGAAAATCCCTTTAGAGAGCTCAGCCAGGACCACAAGACCTCCACAATACCTTTAATATATTTTGACTTCCATTATAGTCTTTACTTTGTAAGTAAATAGCCAAGGTCACACTTATGCTTTTGTTTTGTGTTGGTCTTGATATGAATATCTGCATGCAATTCTAAAAATCAATTAAAAATTACCAAGGCAAGAAAGAAGACAGCTTCTTCACAGCCTGCTCTTTTCTGGAAGTTTATATGTGTTCTCTTTCTGTCAACAACACTCTACATTTATTATTCCAAATTCACTACCCTTTCTTGCCCCTAGAAATTCTCAAGGGAAGCTTAATTCTTAAATCTGGTGAGCAATTGCCCTCCTTCATGCTGCTCACATTTCTCTTTTCTTCATCTTCTGTTTCATGCATCTCACATAACCTCACTTCTCTGTGTGATTTTTCTTATAATTGACCTTCTGTTCATCTTCATGACAAGAAATTTCCCTCATCTTCTCAGGATTCTCTCATATAGACAACCTAAGACATACATGCACAAAATTATTAAACATCTTTATCTTAGTACTAGTAACCTTGCAGCAAACCTTAACTTCTAATGTTTAATTGAGGTGGCTGGGTATGAAATCCCAGGAAAGTAAGAAGTGAGAGAGAGAAGGAACTAGGGGAAAAAAAATACAAGAAAGAAAGTCAAGTCAATGTAAGAAAATTGTATTATCAAGCTTATCATAAGAAAAGGTAGCTTCTTAATTAATCACATTGGTCATTCCCTGAGAGAATATGTGGAGCTATTGTACCTCAGAAAAATATGTGTGAATGGGATTTTATCTAATGAACCTTCTTGTTTATGGCATCACACTGGTCCTAGCTTGACACCCAAAACATTATCTCCCCGAAACTCTTGATTGTGTTACTTAGCTTCTCCAGGCAACCACTAGGAGAGTAAGATCCCTCATCCATAATGCAGGACATCATCTACACCAAGAAGAAGTGTGCTTTGCAATAGCTTCTGTGGGTTGTAGGACTTGGGTGTTCAGCTGTGATGACTACTGCTCTCAGACCATGTGGAAGCCCAGTATTACCCTCAAAGGCAGAGAGAGCTGGTAGTGTCAGGAGATGTGTCCATTAAAATGATTGAGGAGGCCAGGAGCAGTGGCTCACACCTGTAATCCCAGCACTTTGGGAAGCCAAGGTGGGTGGATCACCTGAGGCCAGGAGTTCAAGACCAGCCTGGCCCACAAGGTGAAACTATCTCTATTAAAAATACAAACACTAGCTGGGCATGGTGGCGTGGGCCTATAATCCCAGCTACTTAGGAGGCTGAGGCAGGAGAATCACTCACTTGAACGCTGGAGGAGGAGGTTGCAGTGAGCCAAGATTGTGCCACTGCACTCCAGCCTGGCGACAGAGTGAGACTCTATCTTAAAAAAAAAAAAAAAAGATTTATAAGGCTCTTCATTAAGAAAGTGGGCAAATCTTTAAGTGGTTACAGAGAGGCATATAGGTACAAGAGAACGTAGGGGAGTATATAAACTGGGTTAGCCAATTGTACTCTCCCATTCTACGTGCACTCTGAACCTGAAGATGGCGATTCAATCTTTGCCAGTTGAAATCTCCTGAAGTTTTAAATATTTTTATAACTGCTGCTTTTACTGGTCTTGAGGTTGTGATAGATATTCTTCATCTTTTATTTTACCAGAACTTCTGACTTCCATCATCATGAACAAATTAATTAGTTTCATATGGGTTTTTGGAATGGTAGGTTGAACCAGAACTTCATTCCCCAGGAGTCTAATCTTTATTTAGACTTGCCTCTGTTGACCTTGTGTTACAAGAATTGCCCACTTATACTAATCTCTTGGGTAGGAAGCATCAGTATATGGCTCAGTGGAATCTCTGGCTGAAAGATGCACTCTCCCCTGCCCCCACTATGTCATACATCCTTGCTTTTCATAATAATCAAATTATATTCCATCCCCCAGTCTAGTAACACTTTGTTTACTTTCTCACTGCTATTAGGAGTCCAAAATTCATAAGTGATGGTTGCACCTTCTAATTCAGTTCCATAATGTGCACCTGTCAGGTTATTCCCCCTCTGAGACCTAAGACATTTAATCTGCCACAGCTAAAGTTTCCATAAGTGGGTCCGTAAAACTGAAGGTGAAATAGACATATCCTACACTATGTGCACTCTAGATGTTACATACAAAGGACCATAGGTTACTTGTGGATTTAGTGCACATACTGCACTTGGAGCCTCCTACTATCTGTGTATTTGATGACTCATAATGCTGCTATTCATATATTTGATGACTCATGTATTTGCTTTGAGTTTAGCTCATTTTGAGAGAGGGATCTTTAGTATGCCTAGTTTGTGTTATGGGTTGCACTGCAAGTTGAGTCAAATGACTTAGATCTGATAATGCTAGAGATGTCTGGTATGTGAATACCTCTGTGTGGAGTCTCTGGCAAAGCCCGATAGGAAAGTTGCAGAACAGACTCCTAGAGCTCTGAAAATAAGCTGTGGTCTACACAATGAAGAGTGATTCTTCTTTCTTTTAAAAAACAAATAAAAATAAAACGGCTCCTGGCATGCTACTGAACCCTAATAAATACTGAGCAACCTGATGCCAGGTGCCAAAGAGACCAGAGATACTCACAATAAACCAAGTGCTATCAAGTCCATTGAGTTATAAATTTGAACTGAATTTTAAAAGGGGAAGAAGGGGAAGAGGCTTATAAGCTGGATCTAGAATAAATCATATAAAAGATTGTTACATACTGAATGCTTATGTTCCTGCAAAATTCCTATGTTGAAGCCCTCACTTTAATGTGATGTTTGGAGGTGAAGTCTTTGGGAGATAATTAGGGTTAGATAAGGTCATACAAGTGGGACCCTCATGGAAACACTAGAGAGGTTTTTCTCTCTCCCCAAATGAACAAAAAGGAGGTCTTACGAGCAAAAGCCAAGAGACGAGACATCAGAATGAAACCTACCTTATAGGTACCTTTTTATTAGATTATCTATTTATTATAACTGTGAGAAATAAATCTATATTGTTTAAGTCTATGGTATTTTGTTATAGCATCCTAAGGTGACTAATACAGAGTCCATTATAACTCCATGGACTTGATAGTCCTGGGTTTATTGTATCTCTGATGATCCCTTAGCCACCTGGCATCAGGTTGCTCAGTATTTATTAGGGTTCAATAGCCATGCCAGGAGCCATTTTATTTTCACTTACTTTTTAAAAAATAAGAATAGCTCTTCATTGTGTAGAACACATCTTATTCTCAGAGCTCCAGGGGTCTGTTCTGCAACTCTCCTATTGAGCTTGGCCACAGATGCCACACAGAATTATTCACACACCAGATATCTCTAGCATTATCAGATCTAAGTCATTTGACTCAAGTGGGAGTGCAATCTATAACACAAAACAAACACAAAAACTTAATGGGTACATTAAGCCTAGAATAATAGAAATAAAAGGGATCTTTATGAATTTATCAGTTCACTTATTAGTTATTTTGCAGAGTTTTCAAAGGTTTGCAGAAATTAATAGGAAGAGGGAATTTTTGATGGCCAAAGCTAAGTAATAACTTAATGGTTCTAGCTTAAGGTCGTCTCTGGTGATCTTTATATTAAAGCACCTGGCTGCATTTAAAGGTAGAAAATGTAAATCATAGTCTAGAAAGCTCCCGTTCATAAAACTTGCTACATGGATAAGGACAATATTGACAATTCAATTTAACACATCACCCAATACCTCAAGATTGTTGTCAAGAAAGGTTTTAATGATGTCACAATGCATACAACTTATATGAAATTGAATGTTATTTAACTTAAACAAGATTTTTGTGGAAGAATTGGTAGTTCTTTTGTTTCTAATGAGTATGAGGAGAAAAACAAAAAAGAAACAAAGGAAGGAAAATAAATCTGTTCCAGTTAGAAATTTATCATTAAATAAAAAATTATGGAGGTCTTAGTCTACAGTGCTTCATAAATATTAACTCATTGAAGTTCTTAACAGACTTACAGGGTTTTATTATCATTCCCTTTTTACAGTTGAGAAACTCTGTGACCTTGAACAATTTATTTAATATTTTTGTGTGACAGTTTTCTTATATGAAGTTGATAACTGCCTATAGTTGTGAAATGAAATACCCTTATTCTTAGGAAATCCAAGCAGGAAGTGAACAGTGGGAGATATTTTATTTTCATTGGCAATACTTAGTGACACAATTAAAAAGTCTTAAAATTACACAAATAAGCAAAAATTATCACCAGAGTTTAGCCTTCCATAAGATTCGCAAATGATACAGGAGGATTAGTGCTCCTGTCATGGCATAATAATTAACTGTTCTTCATGCATAAAACAATGCTAAAACTAAATTCATATTTTGAGCAACTATCAGTAAACCTATTGTAAAAATGTGTGTGGTTCAAAAAATAAGTCTTCAAACTACACAGAACATGAATTTACAGATACTGCAACATATTTACAGCAACAAGAACAAAGCATTTAATCTGAGTTGAACTTGTTAATAACACCACAGAGATCTATTTCTTAGGGAAAAAAAAGCTAAAACCTATTTTCTCCAAAGTTCTAACTCTGATGGAAAAGCAGCTTACAGAGACAATAACAATAATGTTGAGAAAGTATCTCATCTGAGAGACTCGGTGGGAAGGAAAACTATTCTTCTGGCTGTTGGCAGATTGTGTTAAGCAGTGGACCATAATATGGAGCAATAATCTTCTACTGTACATTAAGTACACAGCTCAGAAATTGCCATGAACTGAAAATTCCCAGTGAGATCAAGAGATGTCAGTGGGAAACTTAACAAGTAGCACATTTTCTAAATAGACATGTGCCTGTCCTACAGTGTAGAAATGTCAGTGCATTCAGCAAAATATAATACTTGACCTCTGTCTCCATTCCATATGATATTTGCCACAGGAAGACCCAATTGACATGCTGAATGGCCTTGCAGAAGAACCTAGGCTTTCAAAGATTCCTCTCATGGCACTCTGGATTGTCCCAGGTGAGAAATGGAAATTT
Source organism: Callithrix jacchus (assembly GCF_049354715.1). NCBI lineage: Eukaryota > Metazoa > Chordata > Mammalia > Primates > Cebidae > Callithrix > Callithrix jacchus. The sequence goes on along the minus strand of NC_133524.1, from coordinate 37,453,590 downwards.
TGTGTTCTCAACTACCTATGGTTTGGGACCCTTAACCAATGCTGATACCCTTAACATTTACCTCAGGACGCTAAAGGTAGCTTATTGCAAGCACTTGCTATTCTCTGCCTGAAGGATTTGTTTGGAGCTAACTCAGTCTCTGCTGTGGATGGGACAAAGTGCCCAAGAGAGTGAATACCTCAAAAAGCAGTTTTCAATCAATGATAGGCAGGTCATAGGTCCCTAACAAGGCTCAGCTCCAATTGCTTGAAGTAGAAATTACCTTATAATGAACTATTTATGGCTTCCTCCCTTCCTTGTCTTACTTCCCTATCCCCTAATGAGTTAACAGGGAATAACGTTCAAAGAAAATACTTGACTGATATTCTGCCTTTTGGGGACCCCCACAACACATACTGTCATTGAGGTATTTTTTAAGCCTCAAGGGATGGAAGGAACATCTCTCTATGCCATCTGGCCTAAAGGTAATCATATATAACTTTTCTTGGTGAATTTTCTTAGTGAACATGAATTATGCCCTTTAAGAACAAAAGATCTCACAAGATGAGCATTCATCTTAAAAGATATTTGAAAGGAAGAGATTTTGCCTGCTTTGGACTGCTAGCAGAAAGGACTCCACATCTTATTACATGTGATGTATGTTTACATAGGTGAGCTCACATATTTTAAGAAATATTTTATTCAATGTATTGACCCTTGAATCTGTACTCTTTGAGTCATTGCTTCACCTAATTCATCAGCAAACTCAAAAAAGACAGGATTTTTGCCAGCTAACATTTTTAAAACCTTGAGATAATCTTTGAATGGTTTCCCTTGAATAATTGGGAGTTGCATAGTCAAAAAAAGGGGATGAGTCAAGAAAAAAGGAAGAAATATAGATTTTTGTTACAGAAATAGGGAAGACAATCTTCCCAATGTTTTGTTTTCTTAGGCATTAAGTCATACCTCTTTCCAGCATTCATCATTGCCCCTAGTGAACCACAAGTCTTCTATATTAGGGTTGATGTTTGAGGGGAAAATTTCATGGGAAAATTTGTCACCATTTTTTATTTTACCAACCTGAGAAATAACTTCATCTTCTCTTGGTATCCAGGCAATCCTAAACAAAATTCTGAAACAGAAAAATAAATGCTGTATGTGCTGGAGTCTATGATATTCCTATCCAGTGTCTTTCAAAACTCATGGCCTTCTCATTCAAGTACAGTTTTTCTTTTCTACTGTGCTCTTTTTTAGGCCTACTCTTAATAAATATCTTGACTTCAATCATTTATAAATATGTTACATTAGGTCTTGTAAGAGTGTTTCAGTTCTTCTTAATTATGAAATAGAAACTTTTACTTCTCATTAATGATATTTTGGACCAAAGCGTGGAAGTAATGGTTGTGGGGGTGGGTAATTTTCTACTTAGAAAGTATTAACTCACAATGATCTCTTTATTAACTCTCACTAGAGTTTTCCATAGCCATTTCTCTACAGAATTTATATACTTAATGGAATTTTAGTAATAACATTCCTTCTGTAATTTTGGTTCGAAGTGTCACCATTATTTAACTATGTGGCAAACAGTACATATTTATTGAATCACCAGAAATGAAAAGAACAGTAAGATTTTTAATTTCTTTAACATTTACCATCTGATTCTTCATAGCCTTTTTAAAACTAATTTTACTTAGGAGTTCATATGTTCATTTTTTTAACAATAAAAGCATCATAAGTGTTAAGTCTTCCAGGTCTTTTAGGGGAAAGAACAAAATGGGGTCAGTAGGTCTGCAGGAAAATTAGGAAAACCTAGCAAAAGATGTCCACCCCACGCTACTACATTGAAAATCTAGAGAACTACATTGGCCTCATTTCTATCTTATGAGGCCTGATGCTAACTTATTTTGAACACAGTTTAAAGGAAAATTTTTGAAGGCTGAAGTATAATGTAGCAATGGAAAAGATTTGTTCTCTTTATTGCCATTCTATAGCATGTATGATTGTTTCTTGATATGTTTTCTTATGTATTATAAGAAAATAGTATACTTTTTAATTGATTGTTTCCCTAATCTATTCCTACCCAAGAGGTTAGTATAAGTGGGCAATTCTTGTAACACTAGGTCAACAGAGGCAAGGCTAAATAAAGATTAGACTCCTGGGGAATGAAGTTCTGGTTCAACCTACCATTCAAAAAACCCATATGAAACTAAATATTTGTTCATGATGATGGAAATCAGAAGTTCTGGTAAAATAAAAGATGAAGAATATCTATCACAACCTCAAGACCATTAAAAGCAGCAGTTATAAAAATATTTATAACTTCAGGAGATTTCAACTGGCAAAGATGAATCGCCACCTTCAGTTTCAGAGTGCACGTAGAATGGGAGAGTACAATTGGTTAACCCAGTTTATATATTCCCCTACGTTCTCTTGTACCTATATGCCTCTCTGTAACCACTTAAAGATTTGCCCACTTTCTTAATGAAGAGCCTTATAAATATATGTTTATTAAGTAACCATAAATGGCACAAAGGAAACACATCCCATGCTCATGTATGGAAAGTATTAATAATGTGAAAATGACAATATTTACCAAAGCAATCTAGAGATTCAATGCAATTCTCATCAAAATACCAAAATTATTTTTCACAGAACTAGAAAAAAACAATTCTAAAATTAATATGGAACCAAAATAGAGCCCAAATAACCAAAGCAATCCTAAGCAAAAAGAAAAAAACACAAAAAGAACAAATCTGGAAGCATCAGATTACTGGACTTCAAATTATATTACAAGGATACAGTTACAAAACAACATGGCAATGATATAAAAATAGACATTTAGACCAATGGAACAGAATTGAGAACCCAGAAATAAATCCAAATATCTACAGCCAACTGGTCTTTGGTAAACCATACAAAACACAAACTGGGGAAAGAACACTGTATTCAATAAATTGTGCTGGTAAAACTGGCAAGCCATATGTAGAAGAGCAAAACTGGACCCCTATCTCTCACTTTACACAAAAATCAACTCAAGATGGATCAGTGACCTCAATCTAAGACCTGAAACCATAAAAACCCTAGAAGATAACCTTGGAAAAACTCTTCTGGACATTGGCCTAGCCAAAGAATTCATAAATAAAACCCCAAAAACAAATGCAACAAAACTAAAACTAAGTAAATGGGACCTGAATAAGTGAAAAGGCTTCTGCATGACAAAAGAAATAATAATCAGAATAAACAGACAACCTACAGAATGGGAGAAAATATTTGCAAACTACACATCTAACAAAGGACTAGTATCCAGAATTTACAAGAAACTCAAAGAAATCAGCAAGAAAAAAAGAGCCCCATCAAAAAGTGGGTAAATGACATAAATGAATGTTTCTCAAAGAAGATATACAATTACAAATAGCCAACAAACATATGAAAAAATACTCAACATCAGTAATCATCAGAGAAAGGCAAATTAAAACTACAATGAAATACCACCTTACTCCTGCCAGGATGGCCATAATTAAAAGTCTAAAAACAATAGTTGATGATGTGGATGTGGTGAAAAGCAAACCTTTTACACTGCTGATAGGAATATAAATTAGTACAACCTCTCTGGCCAACAGTATGGAGATTACTTAAAAAACTATAAGTAGATCTACCATTCAACCCAGCAATCCCACTACTTAGTATGTTACCCAAAAGAAAAGAAGTCATTATATAAAAAAATACACATGCCCACTCATGTTTATAGCAGCACAATTTGCAATTGCAAAGATATGGAACCAACCTAAGTACCCACTGACCAATGAGTGGATAAAGAAAATGTGAGATATAGTATTCTATGGTGTGTGTGTGTATGTGTGTGTGTGTGTGTGTGTGTGTGTATATATATATACATATATATATGTATATATACATATATATATGTATATATATATGTATATATATAATGTATATATATATAATGTATATATATCATGTATATATATATAATGTATATATATCATGTATATATATATAATGTATATATATCATGTAACTCAGAAATGAAAAACAAAATATATTCTCATTTATAAGTGGAAGCTAAGCTATGAGAACCCAAAGACATAACAAGTGACATAAGGGCCTTTGGAGACTTGGTGGAAGAGGTTGGAGGCGGGTGAGGGATAAAAGACTATTCCTTGGGTACAGCGTACACTGCTTGAGTACTAAAATCTTAGAATTCACTAGTATAGAATCCATACATGCAACCAAAACCACTTGTACCCCAAAAGCTATTGAAATTTTTAAAAAATGATTAATAAAGGAAAAAGAGGATTTGCCCTCAAGGAATTTAAAATCAAGTAGAGACATATTTTTATTATTTATTATATTATTATTTTATAATCAGGGTGATCAGATCAGGGTAACTGGCATATCTATTATCTCAAACATGCATTATTTCTTTGTGTTGGGAATGTTCAGTATCCTCCTTCTAGCTATTTGAAACTATGTAATACATTATTGTTTAAACTATTATTGTCATCCTTTAGTGCTATAGAACCACAGAACTTATTCCTTCATCTAGTTGTAATTTTGTTTTTTGTTTAAGGGATACATTATACTTTTTAAATAATGCTAGTCATAGTCCTATTATATTAAATAATGTACCCAGCTGCTTTGCATTTAAAAATAAGACATGGTGTCATCAGTTAGTTCAAGATTTCCATTATTCTCATTGAATGGGAAAAAAACTTAAATTTTCTGTTAAAAAAGTAATCCATAATGTTGCCTTTGAACACAGCAGAATGACTACACGATAGAATTGCTAAACATAAGAAACACTGGTAGCAAATGACAAATAATAAAATCACAAAAAGTCATGACTGAAAGACAAACCATAGATAAAATACTTTCCAATGTCTTCCCCTTTTTTTTACTTGATTTTTTTTCACTTTTATTTTAGGTTCAGGGGTACACGTGCAGGTGAAGCAGTATTTGGTTTTCTGTTCCTATGTTAGTTTGCTTAGGATAATGGCCTCCAGCTCTATCATGTTGCTGTGGAGAATATAATCTCATTCTTTTTTAATGGCTGTATAGCATTCCATGGTGTATATGTACCACATTTTCTTTACTCAATCCACCATTGATGGGGATATAGGTTGATTCCTTGTCTTTGCTGTTATGAATAATACTGCAATAAACAAATGTACACAAATGTCTTCATGGTAAAAACAAATTATATTTCTTTGTGTACATACTTAATGATGGAATTTCAGAGACAAATTGTAATTCTGTATTAAGTTCTTTGAGAAATGCTTTCCACAATGGCTGAGCTAATTTGATTTCCACCAGGAGAGTATAATTGTTGCCTTTTCTCCACAACATCCACAACATTTGTTATTTTTTTAATTTTTAGTAATAGCCATTCTGACAAGTGTGACATAGTATATCATTGTGGTTTTGATTCACATTTCTTTAAGATTGGTGCTGTTGAGCATTTCATTATATGCATGTTGGTCACATGTATGTCTTCCTTTGAAAAATGTCTGTTAATGTCCTTTGCCCACATTTTAATGGGGTTGTTTTTTGCTTGCAAATTTGTTTATGTTCCTTATAGATTCTGGATATTGGATATTTGTTTGATAGTAGTTTGCAAATATTTTCTCCCTTTCTGTAAGTTATCTGTTTACTCTATTGACAGTTTCTTTAATTAGTTCCCATTTGTCCATTTTTTGTTTTCCTTAAAATTGCTTTTGCCATCTTCATCATAAAATCTTTGCCTGGTCTTATGTCTAGAATGGTATTTCATAGATTATCTTACAGGGCTTTTATAGCTTCAGGTTTTATAATTAAGTCTTTAGTCCATGTTTTCTGTTAATGTCCCCTTTGTCATTTCTGATTCTGTTTATTTCAATCTTCTCTCTCTTTTTTTTTTATTAGTCTAACCATTGGGACATTTAGACTGTTATACTAAAGCTTAGTATTTATATGTATGGATTTGATCCTGTCATCATGTTGTTAGCTGGTTATTTTGCACACCTGTTTGTGTGGTTGCTGTAGAGCGTCACTGGTTTATATATTTAAGTGTGATTTTGTAGTGGCTGGTAATAATCTTTCCTTTCCATATTTATTACTCCTTTCAGGACCTCTTGTAAGGCAGGTCTGGTGGTTACAAATTCCCTTACCATTTGCTTGTCAGAAAAGGCTCTTATTTCTTCTTTGCTTATGAAGCATAGTTTGGCTAAATATGAAATTCTTGGTTGAAAATTCTTTTCTTTAAGAATACTGAGGCCAGGCATGGTGGCTCATATCTATAATCCTGGCACCTTGGGAGGCCAAGGTGATTGGATCTCCTGAGGTTAGAGTTTGAGATGAGTCTGACCAACATGGTAAAACCCATCTCTACTAAAAATATAAAAATTAGCCAAGTGTGGTGGCATACACCTGTAATTCTAGCTGCTCAGGAGGCTGACACAGGAAAATCCGTTAAGCCCAGGAGGCAGAGTTTGCAGTGAGCTGAGATTATGCCACTGCACTCCAGCCTGGGCAAAAAAATTCAGTATTCCTACAAAAAAGGCCCATAATCTCTTCTGGCTTGTATGGTCTCTGCTGAAGGGTCTGTTGCTAGCCTGATGGGGTTCCCTTTGCAGGCAAAAAGCTCCTTTTTTCTAGCTGCCTTTAACTTTTTTTTTTTTTTTTTTTTTTAACATTGGAGAATCTGATGACTGTTTCTCAGGGATTGTTTTCTTGTAGTATTTTAGAGGAAGTCTCTTCAAGTCCTAAATTTAAATGTTGGCCTCTCCATCTAGGTTGGGAAAATTTTTATGGATAATATCCTGAAATATGTTTTCCAAGTTGCTTGCTTTTTCTCAGTTTATTTCAGGAATGCCAATGAGTCATAGATTTGGTCTCCTTACTAATCCTATATTTCTCAGAGGTTTTGTTTATTCTTTTTTTTTTTAATTTATTTTTGTCTGACTGATTTATTTTGGAAAGCCAGCCTTCAAGCACCAAAATTCTTTCGTCAGCTTAGTCAGTTCTGCAACTCTGCTGTTAATACATGCAATTTGATTCTGAAATTCTTGAAGTGAGTCTTTTAGCTTAGTCAGATCAGTTTGGTACTTTATTAAAATGGCCATTTTGTCTTTCATCTCCAATATCATTTTATTTTATGTTTTAGAATACTTGGACTGAGTTTCAACTTTCTCCTGAAGCTCCATGATCTTCATTCCTGTCTATACTCTGAATTTTGTTTCTGTCATTTTAGTCATTTCACACTGGTTAAGAATCATTGCTAGGGAAGTAATCTGGTGGTTTGGAAGTATGAAGATACTCTGTCTTTTTGAGTTACCAGAGTTCTTGCACTTGTTCTTTCTCATCTTTGTGGGCTGGTGTTCCATCCATTTGTGAAGTTGCTGTCCTTTGGATGAGCATTTTTAAAGTCCTCTTCGATATTCTTGGGAGTTTGATTGGCTTCCTTTCTGGGAAATTGTATTGAGCCAAGGCTAAGCTTAGGTCTCCTGAGCTATGTGCTCTGATTCTTGGTGGGGGGGGGGGGTGGGCAGTGTCATGCCCTGGGATTTGTTCTCTTGCCTCTATAGCTTAGAAACCTGCAGTTCCAGAGAGGCTGAGCTGTTCCCAGACAGCTGGTCACAACACTCCAGTGGGTGATGCCAGCCAAGGACCTTCATCTGGTCGTGGCAATGGGACCCAGGCTCATTCGCACATGCCAGCAGCAGTAACATGGTGGGCTGCATGCCCTCAGCTGAGACAGGGTGCTTGTGGGTACAATGGCACCAGTCTTCATTTGGGCATTCATAACAGCCATCTTGACTTTTGAACGGAGTGATGTGTGGCCCAGAGATAGGTGAAGTAATCCTGATTATCATCAAAAAGTTGCTTGACAATATATTAGCATTGGGGAATATTCAGTTTTATCACCATAAAACAACATTTGTGCTCTTAAAATTCTCTGTGGAATTATTTTACAATTGGCACTTTCCTGCTCCCAGATTCACAAAAAACTCAAATATCTTACCCAGCACCCAGATCATACACTTTTTTGAAAATCCAGCAAAAACACACAAACGGAGAAGCAAACTGCAAGTTGTGTTTGAGGCCTGTTACCTGCCTTTCTCTCATATAACTTATTTGAACACTTGTACAGGGAAGCCCAGCTTTTTTGATTGCTCTATTCTGAAAACAACAACAACAAAACCAACTAGGCTGGAGAGGCAACTGCCTCTACAAATAGTCATCACTCTGACTGGAGTCTTTCTAGAGCATATTGTAGTTGCAACACTCTGTGCTGGTGAGCATGACAGTGTTGTGCTTAGTTGTAGCAAAATAATGATAGAAAAACTCAAAAAGGTTGCTAAAGACATTTCCCCCACCACTACAAGAAGACAGGCTGTGCCATGAAAATTTAGCTGATGGGGCTTACAAAACATTTCATTAGAGGTCAAGGCGGTAGCTAATAGAACTCAGTTCCTCCAACATGGTGTGTCATCTTAAGGGACCAGCAGCACAGGTGATTATACCAAGACAGGAGGAGGAGCAAGAGAAGAGGCAGATATCATTTGCAAAGGCTCCTACTAGAAAGGCCCTAGGTTTTTAAGCAATGATACCTGACTGACTTTCTCTGTGTACTCTGCAAGGGATGTCATGAGGAATGGTGCTTCAAGGTGACATAATCCACAGAATATACACTGCCCACAGCACTAAATTGCTGTTAAGAACCAATATTTCTAATTACTATAGAATATGCCAGAGCTTTTCTTTTTCTGAGCATTATTAGTACGAGCCAGAAAAATTACTGATAGCCAGTCAGAATGCTGTGTTCTTTGCTCTCTGGGCACTTCTTAATTATGAATAATAATTCCATTAATTATGCACTTGAAAGAGGTGAATTATCCAGAAGAACATCATAATCAGTTGTATAAAAGAGCCTTCCAGGAAGCCCCTATACAGCTTTGTTTTTTTAATTCTTCATTTGCAGCTCTTCCAGGGAGCTTCAGGAAGTCAGGATTAAGGAGCTTGGCTTCTAACGCTGAAAGGCACCTATCAGTGAAAGGCTTTGCACAAGAAGCCACATCCTAGAAAAGAACTGGTTCTTATTCACCTTTTTAGGTTTACTTTCAGCCTTCTGACTTACCAGACTTACCCTTTGGGTTATCACCAGGGCATGCTACAGACTGACAGTGAGCATTTCCTCTCTTTTCCAAAGCTTGCAAAGGACAGGTACTTCCTTTGCAACTGTTAAAGGTTTCTGACATTCATGTTTCATTCTAGCTACCAACTGGTACTTCTTGGTCTGCTTAGATGTCCTGATTCTGCAAACAAGACTCTCACAATCATAAAGTTACTTTCAACTGACTGACAAGTGAAAGTAGCTATTACATTTACATATTTGGGCTTCCTAGCCCTCATATTATTTTTTCCTCCCTCCCTCCCTTTCTTCCTTCCTCCCTCTCTCCCTTCCTTCCTCCCTCCCTCCTTCCTTCCTTCCCTCTTTTCCTCCTTTCCTTCCCTCCTTTCTTTCCCTCCTTTCCTTCCTTCTAGCTTTTCTTAACACACCTAGCTCCCAGTTTTTGCTGTGTTGTGCTGAAAAGCAGGTTGTCTTTCTGGGGATGTCACTGGTGAGGCAAAACCCAGAAAATGGTAATTCAATTCATATTTTTAAATTAATGTAACATTTCTTCTTCTCAGTTTCATTTGTATTATCCTTTACCAATAGGAATTGTCTTCCTTCTTTCATTAAAAAAGAAAAGACAAATTGATGGATTTCAAAACCAGAGCCAGATCCATCAGCAAAAGCAAGTGATACGAAAGCTCTATATATGTACATAAAGTGAGGTGGAAAAGATAAACTTATGGATAATTAGTCATTCTATTAATTTACTATGATCCTCTTAGGCAGCAGGTGCTATGCTAGGCTTTGAATTCTGTGTTAGGGGGGTGGTTAGATGACAATGAAAATATATAAATATCAGGGCAAGTTGGCTCACACCTGTAATCCCAGCACTCTGGAAGTCTGAAGTGGACAGATCACTTGAGGCCAGGAGTTTAAGACAAGCCTGGCAAACACAGGAAAACCCCCTCTCTACTAAAAGTACAAAAATTAGCCAAGCATGGAGGCACATGCTTGTAATCCCAGCTCCTTGGGAGGCTGAGGCACGTGAATCACTTGATGCCATGAGGCAGAGATTGCAGTGCACCAAGACCATGAGACTGCACTTCAGCCAGGCTGAGAGTGAGACTCTGTCTCAAAAAATAAAAATAAAAATAAGAAAATGTATAAATAAGAATAAAAGACAGTATTCTTTGTCAGGGAATCCGCACTCTACTTTATCAAAATGAAACTGAAATGCGACACAGAATCTGGCCAAGTTCCACAATGATTCCTAGGCCGTGTGTACTAAATTGGCTCTTCTGAGCAGTTTAGCATCCTGGTTGTCCAGATGTTTGGCTATATAGGAGTGGTTGTTGAGTATATAATGAAGCACCACAAAAAAAAAGTATCACACTTGTACAATTTAAAGAAAAGCTATGAATACAAAATTGAATACACAATCAGTTATGGAAGCCAGAGATATGTGCAGTTTAGATCTCATTTCAAAACAAAACTCACCCTTCAGCTTCAAGGGGTGCAATTGGCTGACAGCTTCCAGGTACATGACCTTCAAGATCTATTAGAGTTTTCCAGCTGATGCCATGCTCTTCTTGGACAGTCTTCGGTCGATGACTGTGCAACATGGGGTTACTAAGGCCTGGCATTTCTACCCAAAGCATGGGTACTCTAATAAGCAATCTAGCTCTTCAGCTCCTTTCTGGGTAGGCTGAAACTTTGTCAGGTCCATATTTTGAACTAAGCCCTCTCTGCCCAATCCTGGTCCCTCCCCCATTGTATCTTTCTCAGGCATCATCCCACAATGAACTTCCTGTACTGGCAAAAATTATTTGATTGGCCAAGCTTTGGTCAGGCTTCTGAAACTTCTGCCAAGCCCATCCAAGCATTTCTCTGTAAAATTCAGTTTTAAGGGTGATTCCTGCTAAGTCGGGAACCACTATTGTTAATCCCTGATATCTGATCAAGTTCGTCTTTCTCCACTGTCCCCCAAGTGATGTCTTACTACTCTGGCCTGTTTTCTTCAACAAGGATCCTGCCACTTTACCTAGAATATCTTTTACCCCTGATGTCTCTTTATTGAGTTAAGAAAATCAGTTTTTGAGTAAAGGAAGATAAACTTTTTAAGATTAGAGTCAGAAAACTGGCATGGGAAGAAATAAGAACCAGCCACCCAACGGCCTCCAGTGTGAATGGCACAGTGCAATTAGAGTTTGGCTTTCACTTTCAGGGAAAAGCCACTACTCAGAAATGCAGTATAGGCAAAAATTGGGTCATCAGATGTCCTCCTTTTACTGAAAGTGTTCCAGAAGAATTTTTTTTTAGACTGTAACCCTGATTTTTCAGTTTCTAACCAGACTCAGCTGAAACTGTTTAAGAAAGGAAATAATAAACATTTTCAGCTATATTACACTAGCTTAGCTCAGAGACAACAAAAGTCCAGATATATACACACCTATACTTAGGAATACACATGTTTACTCAAATTATTTATCTTAAGCAAGCATTGGAAGTATACTTCTCAGAACACTAATGCAACAGTGCCACAAATCTCTTTATTTACATTGTTTTTCAATTCTACACTCCAAAATCATAAGTAGCTAAAATAGTCCTATCTGAAGAATAGGAGATTTTCACTCCTAAATTCAGAGTTTGTACTGATATAATCATAGTAACTTTCATCCTTTCCTTGGACACTAACACACAGAAATAAAGAATTTCTCTCTACCCTTTTTGATTACGTAGCTGTTGACTCTGATAGACTTATTTCTTAAGATAATCAGCCCAAAATGTCTCCCACTCTGTGCCCTAAGGAAGGCATATAATAGATAATTTAGCTGTTAACAAAAATGAGGATATTTGCTCTTATCATCCTCATCATTATCATAACCATCATCACCCATTATCCATATGAAATAGCATGTATAGCATATAACACATTTAAAGAGCAATGAAGGAACAATACAATTGTTAGCCAATATGATACCTTTGTATAGTTAGAGGAAGGTCTGCTTCAGTTTGTGAATCAAATTCATCTCTTCCAATGTGCCTCATTCTGGAACACAGGCTGAAGGGGCCCTAGCTACCTAGGGCATATTCTTATTATGGCAGATATCTAAATTGCCCCCAAAGAGTGAGTGTAAACACAGTGTCTCTTGACCTAGGTTTGAAACTGGCACACTGTCACTTCAACCCACTTTGTGTTGCCAAAGCAACTCACATCGTCAACTCCAGAATTAATGGGATGGAAATAAATAGATACACTCCTCTCAAGAAGATGGGGGTGAGAGATAATTACTTGCTGGACAATAATGTAATTTATGACAGTCATACTTTTGATACTGTTACTTATTTAAAAATATTAGACACCTGTCTGATAATTCCAATATTCTTTGTGAACTTGATATCATAGTTTAATGTTTTTGTCGACATTTATTTATGATACCTTGTTTCTCTGTATATGTGTGTGTTATTGTAATATCATATATTACAGAGCTTTAAGTGAAGCCATTTTTGGAATTTAAAGTACAATCTTTCAGAAAGAATTTTCTTTATTTCTGCCAAGTAATTAATGATGTGTTCAGCTACAGAGGTTATATGAATTCAAGCTCCCATAGGTTTTGTAGAAAGAGTGAATTTGTCAGGAAAGACATAGCAGTCAAATTGGCAAAGGGGCCAAATATTCTCCTGAGAAAAGATATGTATAGTGTCTCACTTCTTTCCCTCTCAGGGTTCCGCACTCTTGAAAAATCTTTTATAAATGAACTGGTTCAGAGAACAGTAGGAAGAAATTTGGAGTGATAATTAAGGCTTAAATCAGACCTTAAACTAATAGGATGTATCATTCCAGGAAGGTTAACTGCCTAATGACCAACACCCAAATTTTAGTTGCTTAATATGACACAAGTCTAGCACTGGCTCATTAAATTGTTCCATGTGTGTTTGGCTGATGGTTTTACATGGAGAGATCTAGAACCCAGACTCTTCCTTCTTATAACACTGCTAACATATAGAGCCTCAAGTTCTCCTGCTGGCTTTTCATCTTCTAGCGACCAGAAAAAAAAGTGGAGAATTCAAGAGCACAGGACTGATATAGCTCTCCCCACTATCACTTGCAATTCTCAGATTAAATGTACCTAGAATGCAACATCCTAAAATAAGGAGAAATGGAAACAACCCAGGCTTTTTCCTCATTCCTGCTAGGATGGTACTACCTGCAATACTTGATCTCAGGAAGCCAAGTTATCTTTGGGCTATAAAACCCAGAGTGGAGTGCTTTTTGGGGTCCCTCAGCTGTGGCACAAAACGGAATATGCACAGAAAAACTTCATTTGCCCTGGGGAAGCTTTCCTGTGCCTTGGAGGACTGGCTCACTGTGGATCCTCTGCTCTTGTTTATTCTTCCTGCCTATTTGTGTATAATAAATTTGCTTTCTCTCATGCAAGTGTTGTGTCTCACTGGACTCATACTCTGACAGCTGGATTTGTGCAAAACCTCTGCTAGCTGAGTTTGTGCAAAACTTCCTGCCAGATCTAGGAACCTGTGCAGAAATTGATGAGTCATTTAAAGTCCTTCCCTGGCATTGGTAACCTGTGTATAGTGTTGCCCTCTCAAGGACTGGTACCGGGGTACAGTATTCTGTATCACAAAGCATCGTTCAAGAGATATATTTGTGGGTTAGATCTGGAAGTGGTTTGTATCACTTCTATCTCTGTGTCCTCATCTGCTACAAGTAGTGTCAGGAAAGGTGTCCGTGAAGAAAAGGAGGCATGCACAGAGGCTTACTCCTGTGATCCCAGCAATCTGGGCGGTGGAGACAGAAGTATCGCTGGAGCCCTGCAGTTTGGGACCAGACTGGACAGCATAGCAAGACCTTGTCTCTACAAATAATAAACAAATTAGCCAGGCATGGTGGTGTATGTCTGTTGTACCAGTTACTTGGGAAGCTGAGATGGGAGAATCACTTGAGCCCAGGCAGTCAACATTACAGTGACCTGTGACTGTGCCACCGCACTCCAGCCTTGGTATCAGAGTGAGACTGTCTCAAGAAGAAAAAAAAGAAAAAAGAAAAGGAAATGGGTTTGCTAAATAGAAAACCAGTGTCTGTGACACAAGGAGGGCTAAGAAAACTTGAACCTGAAAACTCCCTGTGGCTAAATAACTCAAACACCATGATATGGTTTTGGGATTAATGGCTATACAAACAAACCCCACCCAGCTTATAATGGTTTAACTTACATTTCGATTGCATGATGATGAAAAGTAATACACATTCAATACTTTGAATTTTGATGTTTTCTTGGATTAACAACATGTGGTATTATACCCACTTACTAGATTGAGCAGCAGCAACAAGCTGTAGGTCCCAGCCAGCCACACAACCAAAAACTGATATTCTACAGTATACTGTGTTGCCAGATGATTTTGTCCAACTATAGGCTGATGTAAGTACTCTGAGCATGTTTAGGTCAGGCTAGGCTAAGCTATGATAAATATGATGTATAGTAAGTTAGGTATATTAAATTTTCAACTTACCATATTTTCTACTTGGGATGAGTTTATTGGGAAGTAACACATGGTAAGTAAAGGAGCATGTGTATATTAATAGTAAAATGATGGGTTAGAATGTTGGGAGGCTATGATGGTGTACTGTAGCCACAGCTGACATAACAGTGAGAGAAAATAGATCATTTTATCTCCACATTCTCCCATTCCTTTCCCACCTCTTACCTCCAAAATCATCACCACAACAATAGGAACCTAAAAAAGCAAAACCAAAAACAGAAAACCTGAGCAGCTACAACTCAACCAGGAGAGGTACTACTGTATTACAGGAATGATATGTCTCTATTGAAACCACTTGGTTTTTAACAATGACACCGTAAGGTTGAAATAGCATTAGTCAAAACTGGTACTGTGGGTTCGGCTTACCTGAATGACCTTGGCAGGGCAATGGAGATTTGAGAACTGTCTCCTAGATTTCTAGCGACAGACATTAGTCTCTGGCTTCACAATATGCTACCTAGAATCTGCTTCCAATGGTGGATGCAGAATTCCTCAACTTCTTGTCATGTTTCAACTCTAGACTGAAGTAATTTCCATAGAATACAATATTCCAGTAAGTATTCTCCCATCCAAATACCAGGAGTAAGATGATCCTGGTGATGTGCCTAAGAGGGGAGGGCTGGATAGTCTTACAGTGCTAATAGGGGAACTTACAGAAATGCTGAATTGATTATTAAAACTATTGTTACCATATTTGCACCCCTAGTGTGTGAAGCAGGCTTTTTTTCTGTTATAGTTGGAATTAGAAAACTTATGCTGCTGCCTGTTATGGAGAGAACAAAATTTATTATCAAAAAGCATAACCCAAATTGTAGTGCCAGGGTAATGTAGTTGTACACTTCTGCAGTTTGCATGTCTGCTTGGCAGGACTGGGATTTCAACGTAACTTATGAGTCCTCTGAAGTAGCACATTGACATCTGCAGGGACTCACTTTCCTTCACTCAGAAAGAAATTGACCTTGAACACTACCATCAGCTGCCAAAGTCATAATCCCATTTCCTGTCAAAACAAGCCATCTATTTGCTCTAAAAATATCTGTTGTATAAAAGCAAAAACGCAAAATAAATACCCTGAATCAAGAATGCTTGAGTTTACAAATTGCATGGTTTGTACTCTGTGTGTTGGAGGTATTATTTCAGGTCAGTCATTCTTGTTTTGATTGTTCCACTAGGCTGCCAGGGCAAAATAGAAGAACAGTGATGAGCCAGTGGTCTTCTGGGGAAAATATAGCCAAAATGACTTTCATTTGTTTATCTTGCTTTCCCTTATCCATGATTTTTGTACTTGTATTTTTTTCACAGCTTCATAGGATATTCTGTCTGTTCTTAGTGTGCCTAAGGAAGAAGCTGACCTAAAGTGGGGTTTTCAACTCTCATGCTCTTGTTCTAGGTTGCACATTCTGCAAACTGTATCAGGTTGTAAATCTTTTGACTTTTGAGCATGAAGATTTCTATCCTCATAGCACTAAACCATGCTGCTCACAAAGGCACAGATGCTCCAGAGCTGACACAGTGACACCGTTTTATTATGATGCGTAGTTTCTTGTCTCTGAGCTCTGAGGATTGTTGACGTCAGCAGACATTGTATGTTGGGTAGTACTAGGAATTGGGGTCTAGATATTGAGCTCTAGACATCCTATATTGCACTTTGGAAGTATTCTAGGGCAAAGAAAGGAACTAGGTGAATACATAGCAAAGCAAGGGAGATTTACATCTTACATTTTCAGGATGAGATATCAGTTGGTGCTATATTTAAATGCAGGATTTTGAAGATACATAGGAAGAGGCCTACCATGTTTGCACTCAGGAAGCAGCCATGAAAGTAAACCAAGTGCATGGGGTCCATCACTGAATTCTTAAGAAGAAGGGGCAGGAAGGTCCTTGCATTTATCTACTCAAGGAATGAGCCTGAGAATAAGTAAGTAAAAGGCATACAGATTGAATTCCCCTTTTTACCTTGAGTTTATATGAATCCTTACATGTCAGGTGAGTATCTTAAAGACAGCAGATGTTTGGTTTGTGATTTTTGTGTAATCCATTCTGACAATCTATATCTTCTAAGTGGAGTATTCGGGGCATTTATGTTGAATGTTAATATTGAGATATAAAGTACTGTCCCATTTATCATGTTAATTGTTACCTAGATTACTATTTTCATTGTGTTATTGTTTTGCAGTCCTTTGAATTTTATGCTTTGAAGAGCTTCTATTTTGGTGCACATTGAGCTTTTGTTTCAAGATTTAGAACTCCTTTTAGCATTTCTTGTAGGGTTTGTCTGGTTATAACAAATTCCCTCAGCGTTTGCTTGTTGGAAAATGACTTTTTTTCTCTCTCATTTATGAAACTTAGTTTTTGGCTGGGCACAGTGGCTCATGCCTGTAATCCCAGCACTTTGGGAGGCCAAGGCAGGTAGATCACTTGAGGTCAGGAGTTTGAGTCCAGCCTGATCAACATAGTGAAACCCATCTCTACTAAAAGTACAAAAATCAGCTGGGCATGGTGCCATGCACCTGTGGTCCCAGCTACTCAGGAGGCTGAGGCATGAGAATCACTTAAACCTGGAAGGCAGAGGCTGCAGCGAGACAAGATTGCACCACTGCAAAAGAAACTTAGTTTTTCTGGTTATAGAATTCTTGGTTAAGGGTTATTCTATTTAAGGAGGCTAAAGATAAGACCCCATTCCCTTATGACATGTAAGGTTTTTTGCTAAGAAGTGTACTTTTACTCTGGTAGGTTTTCTTTTATAGGTTGCCTGATGCTTTCATTGTACTGCTCTTAGAATTATTTTCTTTGTGTTGATTTTAGATAGCCTGATGACTGTATGCCTTGGTAATGACATTTTTGCAGCGAATCTCCTTGTAGGTCTTTCAGCTTTTGTATTTGGATACCTAAATCTCTAGCAAGGCCAGGGAAATTGTTCTCAATTATTTCCTCAAATAAATTTCATGAGCTTTCTGCTTTCTATTATTTCTCAGGAACACCAATTCTTCTTAGATTTGGCCATTTTACATAATTCTATAGTTCTTGGAGATTTAGTTCATTTCTTTTGATTCTTTCTTCTTTATTTATATCTGATTGGGTTAATTCAAAAGCCTTGTCTTCAAGCTCTGAAATTCTATATTGTACTTGTTAAAGTCTATTCTTTAAACTTTCAACTGCATATTGTAATTCGTTAAATGTGTCTTTCATTTCCAGAAGTTCTGATTGGCTTTTAAGATGTTCATATCTTTAGAAAATTTTTCATTCATATCCCATATTTTTTAATTTTTCATGTTGCTTTTCCCCTTTCCCTGGTATCTCATTGAGTAGCTTAATAATCAACCTTTTGAATACTTTATCTGTATTTCAAAGATTTCTTGTTGGTGTCAATCTATTGCTGGAGAGCTAGTGTGATCTCCTGAGGGTGTTATAGAAATCTTTTTTTGTCCTATTACCAGAATTATTTTTCTAGTTTCTTATTTGGGTATTTTTTCTAATTATTCTTGAAATTATTTTTGATTTGACTGTGTTTTCTTTTATTTCTTTTTTTCCTCCTTAGAGATGTGACTGTAATGTTTATAATTCACTGTAGCCTAATTCAGCTCTTTGTGTTTTCAGGATGAAGACTCTGTATGGTTCAAGAGAGTCTTTGTATGATGGCTTTTTCAGATGCTGATTGTAGTAGTAATGTGCTTGATGTCAGCAAATTTACTGTCATCTATAGGGTTGGAATGACAAAAGTCTCTTGAAATTTATCTCATTCCCCTGTGTTGTGCACTATTTTTTTTAAATTTATTTTTCCCCAGTATTTTATTTACTGGATTGAATAGTTTAGGCTTCAGGACAATAGGGGAGGTGTCCACAGGTAAAAATTGGCTGACATTAAAGCAGGTGTGTAAATGTAATACCCAATGGCAGGCGAAGTCCCAGCCTTGACAGAGGTAGCTGCATGAGCTCTTAGTAAAAGCACTTAGGTCTTATCAGAGAGAAGAACTGTACATGTATTCAGATCAGACTGGCTCCTCTTTTCATCTCTAGAAATGATTATATTCCAAGTATAGAGGAATCCTGACTCTACCCCTCATGCAAGCCTGCACCTGCAGGGGGCTCCTTCCGTGGGGATGCAGTCACCCTGAAGTGTACGAGAGAGGCTGTTTATATGCCAAGCTCCCATGGAAAAAGCCCCAATTTTGCTGTAGTGGTGGGTGAGAGGGAAAATAAGTCCTCTTCTCCAAGACCCTTCACAAGCACTAGAGTTGCCTGACTATTGGCATAGAGCTACAGACTTTCCCTACCAAGCCCAGCAGTGCAACTGTACTGCTGCTTAAAGACATGTTCCACCAGTAGAAAGATCTGAAACTTAAGGCTTACCATCCAGGTTCTTTGGTACCATGGATTGTTCCCTTGAGGTGGTTTACTCCCCCTTCCTCTAGGAGTAGCAGTCCCTGATAGCCAGACTTCTGAGAATGCTGTTGCTCATTTGGGTCTAGCTACCCAGTGTGTCTGCCATACTCCAGCTTGGTACTGTGGAATGTCTATAAGAGATTCAGAGATATGACCTATCCCCATGTCTCCCAGCAGTGAGTACCAGCACCAGCTCTGATGGGGCTGGTAAGGGAGTGTTGAAGACTCTGTGAAATTCCTTGGTAATAGATAATGTTAGTGTGTTGGGTTTCTCAAATGCCAGTTATCGTAGTAATAAACAGGTCATGTGGACAGACTCAGGACCCCCTTATTAGCCAGGGTGATGTACACAATGTTGATAAGCTGAGATTACATGCAAGTTTTCTTCTTTCTGGATGCAATGTTATTATACATGGAGATGCTCTGATAGCTGTATTTGTTGGCCTCCAGCCAGGAGGTGGCATTTGCAAAAGTTCACCAGCTGCAGTAGTAGTGTGTGGATTAGTGCTTGCCTTATGTTACCCAGGTACAGTACTCTGGTTTCTCTGGCAATGGGCAGGGCCATAGAGCTCCCAAAGGTTTCTATTCTTTATGTTAAAATACCAGGGTGGGTTGTAGGGCAAAGCCAGGTGGGTGCTGTGTCTGATAGGTCTGTGCTCTACTCTCTGCGTACAGGGCAAGCAATAGCCCTTGTGGAAGTTGGAGGTGGTTCTCTGACCACTGGGATAATATTCCAGAAAGGAATATATCTGTCTCTGCTACACAGAAGAGTTTGTGCAGGGAGTGGGTAGTAACAGACTACAGCAAGCCCTACCCTGCTCTCACACACTTGGCAAGACAGATCTTACACCCACAGTTTTTCACTAGCATCAGCAAGCTAAGTTTCAGGCTATCTATGCTCAGAAACTCAAAACTGCCTCAGGCCATAAGCCTTATGCAGGAAAACAGAAACCGTGGCTTTCAAGATCTGTCCCTCCCAGTTCAACCATACAACTGGGATATCTAGCTCCGAGTGCTTGTGGATGCAGCACACTTCCCACTCACCCCCAAATCTGGCCAAGGGAGTTCTTTCTCACTTGAGGTCATATCACAAAATTCAGTTGAGAGCTTTTTTCAACTTGCAACCACTGCCTGAGTTAGTTTGCAGACTTCTACAATATCCCCTGTGAGGCAGAATAAGGGAGGGCTTCCCTCCATCCGCAATGGAGACTGGGACTGCACGCAAGGCTCTTCCTGCTGCTGTTCCTACATTTATATTCCTAACTGCTCTCTAAATCAGTTCCAGCATTGTGTAGGATTAAGGCCTTCTCCCGTGGCCTGTATTTCCAGTTTCCCTGGTTGGGGTGTATATCCTGGAGGCAGCCTCCCCACCTTACACACTTTCTTCCAGCTCATGCTATAGACTTCAGCCTGCCAGTTCTTTCAAAGAATGTGTGGATTTTACTTTTCCTCTTAAGTTCCTGCATTGCTTCTTGGAAAAAAATTCACAGTGTGAATATCTACACACAATTTTATCTTTCCAAGTGGGAGAAGCATGCTAACCCAGTCTCCAATCTGCCACCTTGGAAAAAAGAAAAGCTTACATTTTTTAAGATTAATTTTCTATAACCCCTATTAGTTTCTGTTGCTTAAAAGATTGCCTAGATGTAGAAATGTCCTGTAAATCTTATTCATGTGTTTTAATGCATGTTTAGTAAGACCTCTAGGTTTCAAAGCTGACTGACCTAGGTTTACATCTCAGCTCCTCTACACACTGTCTATAGGGTTGGGGGAACGTATTTAAGTTAATGTCACTAAGCCCCTATTGGTAAAATGAAGACAATAATATAGTTTATCTTGTAGGACTGTTATGATGATTAATTATATCTGGTAAAGATGTCTGGTAAATAATAAATGCTAAATAAAAATCAGCAATGATGATGAGGAGGAGAATCATAATAGTGATGATGATGATTATGAGTACTGTGATGGGGAAGCTTACGGCAAATCATGAAGTGCCTGGTAGTTCAGACTGAAATATTTTATGTAGCTGTCATGTGCAGTCAAATATTATAGATAGAAATCTTTAAACTTACTCTAGCATTTCAAATCCAGTAGAAGCAAACAATGAGGAATCAGAATGATATAATCATGACTTGGCCAGAGTGCCATGGATGTTGTCACTTCACCAGGGCTATTAGATAATTTAGATGGCTCTTAAGCAACAGGAGGACCTGGTGCTTTTATAATTGACCAATTGTAACCAGATTTCACTCCCTGTAATTTCCACTGAATTTCATCACACAGAGCTACTTAAAATGTATAATTCATAGCAGAAAAGAACAATAGAATTTGTAATTCACAGATGAGGTATGTAACTGAAGCCATCTTATATTATTCACATAACTAATTTAATGAAACATAAAACATTAATGTCTTTTGTTTATGTCAGAGAAGCAGCCCAGTTCTAGACGTACTGAAGGAGAAATTCTGGATCCCAGATGTATGCCAACCTACAAAACCCCAAGTCAAGAAGTCAAGCTGCATACTTGGTTTCTCAAGTCGCCCACGTGGCCCTCTTCCAAGTTATACCTTTTTTCTCTCTCTTTCCTTTCCTTTTACCTTTCCTTATTGTTCTAAAGCTTTTTCATAAAGTTCCGCTCCTGCTCTAAAACTTGCCTCAGTCTCTTCTGCCTTGTGACCCACTTCAATTCTTTCTTCTGAGGAGGCAAGAATTTAGGTTTCTTCAGATCTATAGCAACAGATCCTCACTTATATGTAATACTGTGTAACACCCTAGCATTCCATAGTAAAGTGGGGGTGGCTGGTACATGAAGGAGGGGAGATGGGGATTGCTGTAGCTTATGTGGAATCCGTCCACGAAAGGACATGCCTAGGTATTATCCCATCCAGCTGAGACTAGGTACTAACCAAGAGCAACTCAGAAGAAGTTATAAAAGACTGTTTTTACTGAAAAATTATACCTCTCTCTCTCTCTCTCTCTCTCTCTCTCACACACACACACACACACACACACACACACAAACATGTCATGGTAATCATCTAAATTGATTCCAATTCACACACACATAAAGAGAGAGAAAGGTTCCCATGATCAGAAAATGATTTCAGACTCCTAAAATCTAACATGGACCCGATAATAAAAAGGCATTTAGATATTTAAAATCTCAATAGTAATGACACTCTTGGAGTAAAATGTCAATGATTCACTATGACTTGTAATTCTATATATAGCACTTAGGTTTTATTATTATTAGTTACAAGTTTTGTATGGATTCTTACTTCTGAAACAAGACTCAAGAGCTTTTAACATCACCCATCACTCCCACACACTTTCTCTCCCCCTGTTTGTTCTTTAGCCAGATCTGTAACTGAACCAACTTTTACTGTTTAACTTTTATCAAGTAAGGCAACAAACTGAAACATGACTCTCAAAGCCTGCCTAAAAAAAGAAAATGACAAATTGGTGGGATAAAACACTTTTGAAGGGAAAAATAAAACATGGCTTTGCCCTGGTAAGTTTTGTATTTTTCACAATTATTCTGACTTATGCAAAGCCACACTTGACATGTTTGTCTGGAACCGGGAGAAGAATGAGGTAAGACTGTCTGCAAAGACATTTGCGTAGTAACTGACACTTGTCTCTTTGCTTCCAACATTTATTATAAAACCAAGATATAAGGGCTTCACAATGGAAATAAATGAAGTCCAGTTGCTTTAGTTCCACCAGACTGTATAATCAACATGACCTCATTCTTGTTGTATTTGGTGATGCTCATACTAAATATTCTCCTTGGCTAGCAGTTGTCATGGTATCATCTAAATTCATTCCAAGCATATATGACACATGATATGCAAAGTCTCTTCCTCTATATGTTCAGGTGTTTGGAGGAACCTAGCCTTTTAGTCAAGCCATGCTAAAGACAAAAAATGTTCTCCTCTCCCAAATTTGTTATGGTCGAGTCATTGAGATTGTAACAGTTGGTGAGAATGTAGTTTTTCTCACTTATTAAAAAGAGTAAGTTTTGAGATGTCATTTTAGATTGCTCCTTTGGCTGATGGTATGATACCTTTCTGTTATTTAATTTCCACTTCTGATAAAATGTAAACTGTGGTTTACATTTTTACTATTTTATTCTCTCTACTATAAAACATGAAGACAATGAGTGAGACAGCCTTTAAACAATTGCCCCTAACATGGGTACAGAAGCATGATTGAAATTCCATAGCTTTATCTTTTTAGGCCTGATAATGTTGCTTAGCTCAAACTTTTCTGAGCTATTTTTATTTTTTCATTTATCCTCTTTTGATCAATAATCTTCCCATGGAAGCATTAATGATTATCTTTGCCGAGGCAACAGCCTTCAAAAGCCGATTATTCCTGAATAGTCCTGTTCTGTGTCAGGGGGTAGGAGGGAGATATGTCTCACTCAAGAATTTTAAGAGCACCAAAAGCTGAACTGGGATGGCATCACAGAGGGATGGGGTGGCAAAAATAATACTTTAGTGAAGTCAGTGGTGTATAGAGCTACTGTTGGTTGTTGAATCATCTCTAGTCCTCAGAAGACCACAAGTTTACTTTTCTTGGAAGAAGTAAAACAGTGAGAGATAAAAAAGAATGTGTATGCCAAAACAAATTTTAAAAAGTTACCTGTTCCATTGGGGAGTCAACTAAAAACATAAGGAAGAAAATTAAATCCATATTCTTTTTTAGATACTTGTCACCAGAAAATAATTCAGAATTCAGTCCAAATTGTAGGAAAATAATAACTTAAAAACTATTTCAAGACTAGAATCTGATCACAAGCCTTCTATAGTTTTCTTCTGAAGCATATTTTCACTCTCTAATTCTCCATTTCTACCAAAGATAAATCTTATTAAGACAAATTTATTTGAAAATAAGTTTTAGTATTATACTTGGCTTGATTATTTGCATAAAGTGAAACAAAAATAGTGATTGGCCATATAGGGTCTTTTAAGTTGGCTTTGATAAAACTTTTTCGTAAGGAATCTCAAATTAGCCTTTGTAAATACATCTCAGGTATTGAAAGCCAAGCCAAGGCTTTTCCATTGGACAGTTCTGATATCTGTACAAATTGGGTAAATCAGTTTCTTCTTAAGGTCCCCAAAATACCCTGAGTTTCATGGGCCTGTCAGAAAGTGACATTCTTTACTTATGCAAATTTAGTAACTTTGTAAGAGAACCAAATAGACAAGGTAGGAGGCCAGGTTTTTTTGTTTTGTTTTGTTTTCCCCCACATCTATTGGTTTTATCAAATCAACCTCAGTTCCTCAAAGCAGTATGGTTACATTTGAAACTATGACATTTTAGTCAAAGCCCTGATAAAATAATCAGTTTATCCAATATGTCCTATTACAAAAGGTAACTAAATTGCCATAAAATTACAAAATAAAAATAAAATAAAATAAAAAATAGTTCTGAATTCTGGATAAACCACACATAGAGAAAGAAAAATGTTTGATTTTTTTCACAAAAGTATACTTTACCCAATTGCTATTAGCTATAGATAGATCAAAGGAAAAAGTTTTCTTGACCCTAGAAAACTTAATATTTTAAAAAAATCAACATTGTTTCAAAATAAAAGCCATATAAATCCTTTCAGTTTTCTATCAGTTCACTAACATGTAATTAATTATTGTTCATATTGATGTTGGGTTAGCAATCTTTATGGACAAATCATTTTTGTACTAAAGCTCTGAAAGATTGTTCTTAGTCTAATTATATGATTTGCAAAGTTATGAGAAACCTGCATTGAATTGTACTTGTCAGGATCCCTTTCTATGAATTTTCTTGAAGAAAAAGGAAATTTTGGACTCTAGCTGACTATAAACTGTGTTCTGAGAAGAATCATAGTAAAATAAAAATTTTCTGTGGCTAGCAAAAGATTTAGAGTAGCCATGGTTAAAGACACAATTAAATGAAAATTTTCTTATTTCTGTGGCATACAACAATTTCACATTATTATCATAATTATGACTGATAATATACCACACGTCAGAATTTTGGAATACCACATCATTTTGAAACACATATTAATAACACATTTATACAACTATAACTCAAAGAAAATTAAATATAATTTCTTATTTGACAATGTTTCCCATATAATTTTAATATAACAAATAAGCCTAATATATTTTTCCTGAATTTCCAGGGGTTCCTTTTGGAAAAGACTTAATTTTAGAATTTGAAATTTGACTTGTAAATGTCAAATATTAACATTTAGAATACTTGATATCAAAATAGGAGCATAAATTACTACAAAATAATGGTCATTCATTAGCCAAAGTAATTATTCTTAGATATCATTAAGCAAGGACCATTACTTATTGATAGAGGGGAAACTCAGTTC
Source organism: Callithrix jacchus (assembly GCF_049354715.1). Lineage (NCBI taxonomy): Eukaryota > Metazoa > Chordata > Mammalia > Primates > Cebidae > Callithrix > Callithrix jacchus. The sequence continues at coordinate 37,428,183 of NC_133524.1, read as the reverse complement.
CCAAACAATCAAGAAACCTAGTAAAGATAGCATAAGACAACTCTCTCCTCTTTTTTATTTTGCAGTTCATTCAAAGGATAAGCAAAATATTTTATTATCTCTTTCTAATACTATATGAAAATCTTGTTCAAAAGAGAAAACCAAAGTTTACCTTTTTATTGGTGTTTTATTAATATTAAATCTATTTTTTGTCTGAAAAAATAATCTGCTTAATTGAAAACTCTGGAGGAGACTACTATATTCCCCCAGATGAGGAGGCTGAAGAGACCAGACCCCCATAGCCACTTCTGATACACTTCACGAGGCAGCAGGCAAAGACAATTTCCAGACATCGACAAAAGCTATTCCAAAGGCTGCTACAGCCACTACCAGCACATTTTTTCCCCCAGTCTTCTCCACACAGCCTTCCTCATAGATCTCCTTGTCAGTGAAATTAATCCCATATTCCCTAGTGACATTGATGCTGCAGGAGTCATGGATTCGGTTCTCAAACATGGAAGGGATGTTCTCCCAATCTGTGCAGTTAGCACTTAAAATCTTCCTGCATCCTATCCAGGATTGGAGCCACGTGGTTGTTTTTTGGGTAATTCTGCATCTGCTGCTAGAAGTTGTTATTAAACTCTGACATCATCTGATCTCTAAACACACAGCCAAGCAATGGCTGCAGCCACATCTACCAGCATGGTAAGAGACAGGAAGATGGCAAACGTGATCATAAGATAATAATTCTCCTTGCAGGGCCCACAGTGGCCCACAAAGGCCACCAGGAAGAGGAAGACACCCACTGTGATGATGACCACAGGCAACAGAAAGCCAGAGGAGCCCCCTGGATTATGGTCTGACTGAAGACAAGCTGTGCCAGACAACCACGGCAATCAGTCCCACTGCACAGGCACAAAAGGCCAGCAGGAGGACAGAAAGCAGGAACTTCACACATTTCATTTCTCCTTCCACTGCCATGGCTGCCGGGCCTCTTTCCTCTGGCTCTAACTCTGTGCAAACCCCTGCACCATCAGACCCTGCAGACAGCTGTGGACTGCCTGGGGTTGGGTTGGGCCAGAAAAAACACTTCCAGAAAGTCCCTGGCCTCACATCCTAGGTGTCTCCCAACATTACAGAGCATTCTAGAATGGGAGTTTTTGGCCCCCCTCTATTGGCACAGCTTCTCCATTTTCCAGGGATCCCGGTCTGAGCTAAATCTAATTTTAATAAAACCTAATAAACAGATTCATTCAATCCAGTTTTGACCATACCAAGATTTTCACAAATCTTTTATACCCTTTTACAGGTTTTAAAATTCTCTTTTATTTCAACTTCTCTATAGCCTTTCAATTTATCTATCTCATTGTATCCTTTTTTTATCCATTAAACTTAAAAACTTCCAAATAACATAAATATTGCTTTTCCTTTGCAAAAACTACATTCTCATATTCCCTTTTCTTGTACATTCTGTATGTAGATTTATTTCCCTTCCTTTTTTTTTAGACAGAGTCCAACTCCATTGCCCAGGCTGGAGTACAGTGGCACTACCTCATATCACTGCAATCTCTGCCTTCCAGGTTCAAGTGATTCTTCTGCCTCAGCCTTCTCAGTAGCTGGAACTACAGGCATGCACCACCACACCTAATTTTTGTACTTTTAGTAGAGATGGGGGCTTCTCCTTATTGGTCAGACTGGTCTCAAACTTCTGACCTCATGATCCACCCACCTCAGTCTCCCAAAGTGCTGGGATTACAGACATGAGCCACCACACCCAGCTTCATTTTCCTTCTCATATCAAGTTTTAATTATTATATACCACTCAGAATTTTAACCTGTAGTAACCCCAGTAGGTAATTTTTAACTGTTAGTTACATACTAACAATTTATGAATACACATTTCATGATATTTAGAAACATAGTTGTCTTAATGGAACAATTTTTTAATGTGGAATAGAACATATTTATTAAAAGGGTTAAATATATTTGTTTCTCTGAAATAAGAAGCCAAAAATATATAAGCTTCAACTCGTAATTAGTCATTAATGTCTTAGCATTATATCTTATCTGTAGATGATTTAGGTATTCAATGAACATTTATAATTTAACTTAGCTTAGCAAAATCCCTAAGGGAAAAATTATCAAAAGGATTTGAAAATCCTTTTAAAGTAAGCAGGTTACCGGAAAGGATCCCGATCCAGACCCCAAGAGAGGGTTCTTGGACCTCATGCAAGAAAGAATTTGGGGTGAGTCCATAAAGTAAGGTGAAAGCAGTTTATTAAGAAAGTAAAGAAATGACAGAATGGCTACTCCATAGGCAGAGCAGCAGCATGGGCTACTCAACTGATTAATTACACTTACAGTTACTTCTTGATTATATGCTTAACAAGGGGTGGATTCTTGATGAGTTTTCTAGAAAAAGGGTGGGTAATTCCTAGAACCGAGGGTTCCTCCCATTTTTAGACCATATAGGCTAATGTTCTGACCTTGCCATGGCATTTATAAACTGTCATGATGCTGGTGGGAGTGTGTTTTACCATGCTAATGCATTATAAGTAGCATATAATGAGCAGTGCAGATGACCAGAGTTCACTTTCCTGGCCATCTTGGTTTTGGTGGGTTTTTGCCGGCTTCTTTACTGCAAACTCTTTTATCAGCAAGGTCTCTATGACCTGCATCTTTTGCTGACCTCCTATCTCACCCCGTAAACAAGAATGCCTAAACTTCTGGGAATGCAGCCCAGTAGGTCTCAGGCTTATTTTATCTAGCCCTGTTCAAGACAGAGTCACTCTGGTTCAAATTCCTCTGACAAATGCATTATCAAGCAAAATTATAATTATTTATTCCATTTACATTTATTTATGTTTTTCTTAAAAATTATGTTTAGAAAATTTCAGGAGACATTAGACAATTCTAGCAATCATTTCAAGTTACATTTTCTACCATCCATTTTTATGTTACTCTATATTAGGCAAGTATCATAAAAGCATAAACCTTAAAATTAAATACATGCCTTTTGTGTTGATAACTCAGAAGACAGTTATTTTTATTAAACTGATAATATTAAATTAGTCGTATCAGTCAAAGATATACCTAAGTCATGTGAACTAAAAGACATTTTAGTTAGTTTCTGTTATTCTGATAAAATGTTTAATTTCAGATACTTACTTTTTTAAGTCAATCAAAGTGCTTTTATATAATTTTAGTAGTGAAATATTACATACACATGAAACATATAGATATACATATGGACAGACAGATACAAGCAGGCCTAATAGCTTTATAAGGTCCTTCATTTTTCAATTTTCAAATACATTTTTCCCACTTTGAGACTATTGATCCCTTGATTAGCTGTTCAAGTGCCATAGAAAATTATTAGCTAGACAATCTCATATTTGTACTTTCAAAGACATGACTCAGGTAAAAATTTATATCCCAAAAGCACAGAACTTACATATAAACACTATTATTTGCTGAGGCAAAGAAGGGCATCAGTAAACACCTAATCAAGACAAATTTGCTAGGATAATTATGTTGAACAATGGTAAGGTATTTTAAATTGCCTTGAACAATTTAAGGCCATACCTTCTCCATTATAAAATTTTCTAGTAGTTTTGATGCAAAGAGGGAGATGCCCTGACTAATAAGAATTTTTTTATAGATGTAAATTTCTTTCAAAAAGGTTCAAAGTGTAAAGTCTTTTAGGTTGACTGAGGGAGCCATGGATGCTATGGTGACCCCCATGACCCACATGTACACCTCTGGATGGCCTCCAGGAATTAGAAAACCTGAACTAACTGGAAGACCATGAAAAGCAGAAGAATGATTGGCGCAGTGGCTCAAGCTTGTAATACCAGCACTTTGGGAGGCCGAGGCGGGTGGATCACGAGGTCAAGAGATCGAGACCATCCTGGTCAACATGGTGAAACCCCGTCTCTACTAAAAATATAAAAAATTAGCTGGGTAAGGTGGCATGTGCCTGTAATCCCAGTACTCAGGAGGCTGAGGCAGGAGAATTGCCTGAACCCAGGAGGCGGAGGTTGCGGTGAGCCGAGATCGCGCCATTGCACTCCAGCCTGGGTAACAAGAGTGAAACTCCGTCTAAAAAAAAAAAAAAAACTTTGGCGCGTAACTAACTTGAGACATTCTTCTATTATTCTTATTCCGGCCTCAACTGATAAGGCCATTGGACTTTGTAACCAACCTTGGTCAACCTCGTGACTCCAGACCCTATGACCCCCTCCCAGCTTGCAAACCTATGAACCCCTCCCAGCTTGCAGAAAACCAACTGAACTGTAACTTCTGTAACTTTCCACTGCCTACCCCAAACCTATAAAACCAAGTCCTATCCACCGCCCTCCACTGACTCTCTTTTCAGACTCAGCGTGTCCAAACCCGCGTGAATAAACAGCCATGTAGCTCATACAAAGCCGGTTTGAGGGGCGTCTCTTCATTCAGAGCATTCATTTTAACACATAGCAGCCATCTAAATATTAAAAAGTTATAGTTTGGAGATGGATTCAGTTTAATAGGTGGTCTTTTCTGCTTAGCTTGTTTCTAAATTTGATTACTGACCTCAGCATTGAGCCCTTTAAAGAGTAGGACAAAGAAAGCATTTCCAGTTTTCAGGGCCTAAGATTTAAACATGTTTAAAAAGCAGGCACAGCACTAAGGCAGAGCATCTAGATTTTTAAAAATCAAGGATCTTACTTTTACACTGAATTCCAGATCCCTCAAAAAAGGGAAACACTGTAAGAGGCCAAAAATGCTCCCATAGTGCACCTTACTATGAAGACATTCCCCAAGGCTCATGGGTGACCCAACACCCATCAACCCACTCTGTGATCAACCTATCTCCTGCAGGAGTATTAGTTCTTGGTGGTGAGTGTTTCCATAGCCTTCAAGTCTTCAAAATGTGCCTTTCTTATGGAAATCTACAAAGAAACAAGCATCCCTCTGCAGTAATACCCATTCACTACAACTGCTGTCAGCAATTTCTGAAGGTGAAACTTTTGCCAGTGACTTTTTAGCCACTGCACACATAGAAACGTCAACTTCTCTCTCAGAGTATGAAGTAGATCCTGATACCCTGAAAGCAAAAGAGTTCAGGTAACTCAGTGAAAAAGAGAGCAAAGCTTTCGACTAGAGAGAAGCCTGCCCATGACTGAACTCTATAAGGAAAACAGAAGACCCTGGATGTTTCACTTTACTCAACATAAAGTCTGAGTCACTTGAAGTCTCCTTTAGATATCTTCATGTGTTATCAAAAATGGCAAAGGGACAGAAAAGCGTAAGTGGAAAACATGGAAGTATACATAGAGAAGCCAATTTGAGGGGATTTCATGCTTTATAAATGGCCAAAGAAGTTTTACATTTTTCTTGGCACAGTTATGCCAACAAGATAGTAAGTAAACAGAGGTATTAAACATTTTTAAAAGGCTTTAGTTGACTGAAAAAATTCCACAGAAATATGATCCAAGAGAAAAAAGCAGAATAGCTTTTTTTCTCTCCCAAAAAAATATACCCTGAATATCCGATTTTTTTTTTTTAAGAGACAGTGTCTCGTTATGTTGCTCAGGCTGGAGTGCAGTGATGTAATTAAAGATCATTGCAGCCTTGATCTTCCAGGCTAAAGTGATCCTCCTGCCTTGGCCTCCCAAGTAACTGGGACTACAGTTTCATGCCAGCATGCCTGATTAGTCTTTGTTTTTGTTTTTAATCTTTTTGTAGAGATAAGGTCTCACTATGTTATCTAGTCTGATGTTCACTCCTGGGCTCAAGTGAACCTCCCACCATGACCTCCCAAGGAGTTGGAATTATAGGTGTGAGCCACTGTTCCTGGCCTTGAACATAAGCTTTCAATTAAACTAATTTATGGCAATAGAGTTTTTTTTTTTTTTTTTTTTGAGATGGAGTTTTGCTCTTATTACCCAGGCTGGAGTGCAATGGCGCAATCTCAGCTCACTACAACCTCCGCCTCCTAGGTTCAAGCAATTCTCCTGCCTCAGCCTCCCGAGTAGCTGGGACTACAGGCATGCCCAGCTAATTTTTTTGTATTTTTAGTAGAGACGGGTTTTCATCATGTTGACCAGGATGGTCTCAATCTCTTGACCTTGTTATCCACCTGCCTGGGCCTTCCAAAGTGCTGGGATTATAGGTGTGAGCCACCGCGCCCAGCCAACAATAGAGTTCTTCAAACAATTCTTTTCAAATCTCTTATTTCATCCAGAACAAACATGAAGTAGTTCTCCCATTCAATTTATCTTGTTCCAAGAGTAGCTTTTTTCAGTTCCGCACATTAGTACATTATTTTAGGCATTTCAAAGGGCCCCCATTTTGGTCATTGCTGCATATGACCATCCTGGGTTAGCTGAGTCTCCTTTCCTAGATACTTAAAAGTGAATACCCAATAACTGTTATACATAAAACCAACTGGTATTTAATTAGTTGATGACAAATATAAAACCAAGTCTAAATTTTAAACAGTAGAAAGCAGCTGCAATTTTTAAAGCATGCTATTTAAAACAAGACCACTGTTGCCAAACTGCCAATCTCTTCATCCAAACCTTCTGTCGTGAGACAGGTGAAAAAAGCAAAATTTCTATGGAGAGCTCTTTGCCTGACCTTAACCCCAACCTCCAGTCCTGAGGCAAAAGCAGAAAAACTTTGACATGAACCACCTGCTGTGAGATAGAGGCAGAAAAAAGGCAGTTTTTGTTTTGTTTTGTTTTTTACTGTATTTCCAAATCTGCCCACAGGGAAAACATTAAAAAAAAGTCTCTATCCTAGAAAGAAGTGGTTTGAAAGAACAGCCCAAATAAAGTCTAGACTTTCCATCAAAGTGTGGGATAAAGTCCATATTTCAGTAGAACTTACCCATAACACCTAATGGGACTTCTGAAAAACAAAGAAGGCAATGGCTTCAGTCTGCCATTAAGCATCTCTTTCAGACAGAAACACTGGATGATCTAGGAGAGCAACTTTGAAACATGTAGACTGTACCAGATACATCAACCTAAAGGGAAAAAAATGAGGCAAAAATTAATACTAACATAAGTAGAGAGTTGATTTCAGCCAAGTTTGAGAACTACAAACTAGAAGCATAGATTCAAGTTGCCCTGAATATATGCCCTGATTGGCAATAATTACAAGTGGGCTTTTAAAGAAATAGGCAGTTCCTAAGTTGTTTTACCAAGAATTTATATTAAAATAGCATGAGGTATTGATTGGCTATACAATGTTCTTTCTATCACAAATTCCAGGAACATGTAGACAATGGGTGAGTCAGGAACCAAATGTCTTTAAACAATTTCCCCCATCCCAGTCATGAGTGCACCTGGAATGACTAAAGTCCCATAGTCATGTCTTTTGGGGCCTGATAAATTTTGCATATCTCATATAGCTCAGACTTCCCTGTGCCATTTTTCTTTTTTCAATGTAAATTATGCTTTAATAAAGTTTATTTTGTAAAATAAAATAATTGGAGAGGTGAATGACCCTTTTGGTAAGTAACATTTATTGTCACTTCCAAAAGCAAGTAAGTTGAAAAAATAGAGACATATTAGTTTGCTGTGGCTGGTATAACAAAGTACCACAGAGTGACCTAAACAACAGAAATTTATTGTCACAAAGTTCTACAGGCCAGAAATCTAAGTCAAAGTGTCAGCAGAGCATTTCCTCTGACTTAGCCACAGAAGTACTTGTTTCAGGCCTCTCTGAAAGCTTCTGGTAGTCCCTTGGCTTGTGACAACATAACTCTAATCTTATGTTCTCTCAGTGTGAATGCGTATCTGTCTTATCATGTAATATTCTTTTCATAAAGAATCCAATCATATTGGGTTATTGGCCCACTCTACCCTAGTATGACTTCATCTTAACTAGTTACATCCCCAAAGTCCTATTTCCAAATAAAGTGACAACTTGAGGTACTAGAATTAGGATTTCAACATATAATTTTTTTGGGGGGACACAATTCATCTTATGTTTAAAATTATGGTGTTTTTATCAATCAGAATGGTATTCAGCTTTACAAATCATATTTCCAATTGTAGTTAAGGATGTTGTAAAATACAACATTATATTGAGTATAATCAATGTGTAAATATACAAATATAGATATATAAATATACATGTGTATTATACATTTAGAGAATTTTTGTAAGCACAATTCTGTACATAAAATAGGCACCACAATGTTAATATTTCTTATCTTGTAGTGACATAATTATAAATTACTTGAATGAGAAGTGAACTATATGTATATGTTTTCATCATCCATACAACTTCACATGAAGTAACAATAGATAATTACTTTAGAGACATTTGGAAGCTCTTCTATTACGTAGAAATAGTCTGTCACTCTTTTATCATGTAGAAATAGTCTGTATTATTAGGCCTATTTAAAGGAAGTTTCTTTAAATGTTTCTAGGTATTAGGAGTATAACAGAAACATTTGATTTCAGACAGAGAACATCAACTGATGAAAGTTTGCATGATTCTTTTCACTAAGTCTAAAAATTCAGATTCTATAAATGAGTCATTAAATTCTGTTAAAAACCAATTTAGCCTACCTGTCTTTTATTCATAATATTATTTCCACACACACCAAAATGTAGCCAAGTTTGATAGGAAAGTTGTAACAAAGACAAAAAGCTTTTTTTAAAAAAAAAAAAACACTTTCTGAGCATAACAATAGCAATTATTTGATCCTATGTATTTTAGATATTTCACATTTACACTTTGAGATATGATAAGGAACTAAGACAAGGAAAATTCTGAGATACAAGTGTATGTAATAGAAAAAACACCCCCTTTTAACATTTAAAATCTGTAACTGTACTTTTAGTAGAAAATGGGCTTGTAGGCTGCCCTCATGACCATAGCAAAACTGAGAAGAGAAAAGATTAAGAGAGACAATGATCCCTGAAAGCTGAATATTCATTGTTGTACTTTTGGGGCTGGGAGGAGACAGATATCATGAACACTACATTCACCAGTGGACATACACTGTCATCCTCTACACAAACAGCACTATTAAATATACCATAAATAACAAAACCTTCATAATTGTTAATAGTTTTATTTCACTTAAAATTATATCCATACTTGCTCTGGGAAAAAATATGTCTTACAATATGTAATATATATATATGCAATATTTTCCACACAGAGATATGTTTTCATATAATTTATATATGCATGCATGTATGTGTATACAGCCTTGATTGATTGATCAGAGACCAAAAGAATATTTGGTAATCCCTAGGATTTACTAAGTAAAAGGCTGGCTTAATCCATTTGGGCTGCTATATAACAAAATGTCATGAACTGGGTGGTCTATATACAACCATGTTTATTTCTGACATTTCTAGAGTCTGGGGAAGTACAAAATCAAGGTTCTGTCAAGTTTGGTGTCTTGAGAGAGTTCACTTTCTGGTTCATAGACAAAGCCTTCTCTGTAACCTCACATGATGCAAGGGGTGAGAGGTCTCTGTTGAATCTCCTTTACGAGGGCACTAATTCCACTCATGAGAACTCTGTGCCTGTGACCTAATTACCTCTCAGAGTCCTCATCTCTTGATATAACCATCTTGAGGGTTAGGATTTCAACATGTAAATTTTGGGGTACATACACATTCAGAGCATAATAAAGGTTGAGACTGTTTCTTGCATAATTTATAAGGTTACAAGTTACATTTCAATGTCATTTCAAAGTTAGTTATGGCCCTATCATATAGCCTTGATGATATATGTTGTCCTAGGCACCATCAGACATTTAACCATTTTATTGAGATTATTTTCCAACTTTATTTTTACTAGGCCCAGTCATAGGTGTGCAGAGTTGCATCATTCATCACACTCTTCAGCTTAAAATGCATTGACAACCTCCACCTGTGAAAGATATCTTTCCTGTGTATTTAATTTTTTACCTTTTTCCATTTGTGTTTTTATTCTCTTCTATCCTGTTGCCACCTTCTCTAATGCATTTGACATATTTCCTTATGTGTGTGAAATCTTATCAAATTTTTGGTGTTCTTTTTTTCCGTGTTTTTGAGTGTGTGTTTGTGTGTGTGTGTGAACTTATAAATTTAACTTGTGGCCTGAGGAATTTAAAGTTTCTGTGCATACCTCCAGATGGAGGTGAAACTAAAGAACTAGATATGCAGATTTGAAATTCAGAAGATAGACCTTGGGTACAAATAACACTGAGGATTTGTTACCTACACAATTGTTGTGTTTGATCCCTCAGCAGGTCAAATGAACAACCAAGGAAGATTTAATAAGGGGGTTTTATTACTTACAACAAGTGAGAAGAACACCAGTGATAGTTCCCCAATTCAGTGCCTCACAAACAAACAAAGGTGAAAACAGGGCTTTTATTGGGCAGATTAGCTGAGCCACTGTATGAAGAGATGGATCATAGTTATCAATCATGCTTCTGCATACATTACAGGTTTTTAGTATGGTAATGAGAAAAGTTTGTCAAAGTTCATCTCCAACTCAGGCATCTCTGGATCAAACCAGTTTGTATTTTAAATTGGATATCTATCCCCACCCAAATCTTATTTCAAATAAAAATCTCCAATGTTGGAGGTGGGGGCCTTATGTAAAGTGATTGGATTATAGGGGTGGATTTCTCATAAAGCATTTAGCAACATTCTCTTGGTTCTACTCTCATGATAGTGGGTGAGTTTGCATAAGATCTGGTTGCTTAAAAATGTGACACCTCATCCCTCTCTTACTCGTGCTCTGGCCATGTTACATGCCTGCTCCCTTTTCACTTTCCATAATGATTATTTCATAAGTGTCTGTAGGACTCCCCAGAAGCCAAGCAGAAGCCAGTATTATGCTTCCTGTACTGCCTGTGGAATGATGAGCCAATTAAACCTCTTACTAAAATAAATTGTCCAGTCTCAGCTATTTATAGCAATGTGAGAATGGATTAATAATGGAAAATCGGTACCAGGAATGAGATATTGCTATAAAGATACCTGGAAATGTGGAAGCAGCCTTGAAACTGGGCAACAAGCAGAGGTTTGAAGAGTTTGGAGGGCTCAGCAGAAGACAGGAAGATGAGGAAACATTTGGAATTTCCTAGAGACTAACTAAATGGTTGTGACCAAAATGCAGATAGTGATATAAACAGTGAAGTCCCAGCTGATGAGGTCTCAAATAGAAATGAGGAATTTACTGGAAACTGGAGCAAACATCATGCATGTTATGTCTTAGCAAAGAGCTTGTCTGGATTGCATCCATACCCTAGGAATGTACGGAATATTTAACTTGAGAATGATGACCTAGGAGAAGCTTGTCCAACTCACAGCCTGCAGACTGCATGAGACCCAGGATGGCTTTGAGTACAGCCCAACACAAATTTGTAAACTTTCTTAAAACATGACATATTGTTTTGTTGTTGTTGTTGTTGTTTTTAGCTCATTAGTGTTAGTGTATTTTATGGGTGGCTGAAGACTATCATTCTTCTTCCAGTGTGGCCCAGGGAAGCCAAAAGATTGGACACTCCTGACCTAGGATATCTGGCAGAAGAAATTTCTTAGTAAAGTATCCAAGACATGGTGTGGCTGCTTCTAACAACCTAACTCAGGTGCAGGAGAAAGGAAATAAGTTAAAACTTATATTTAAAGGGGAAACAGGGTGCAAAAGTTTGGAAAATTTTTACACACTAGCCTAGCCATGTGGTAGGAAAAAAAGCCCATTTGCAGAATAATTCAAGTGGGCTGTTGAGCAACCACTTGCTAGAGAAATTTGTATAACTAAAATGGAGGAAAGTGCTGATAGCCAACACAATAGGGAAAAGGCCTGGAAGGCATTTCAGAGATAAAGAGGCAGCCCCTCCCATCACCTGCCCTGAGGCCTAGGAGAACACCATAGCTTTGTTTGCCCAGGGCCCTGCAACACTGCATAGCCTTGGGACATGGCTCCAAGCTCTAGCCATGTCTCAAAGGGACCCAGGTACAGCTTAGGCATTAGTTCCAAAAGATGAAAGCCATAAGCCTTGGTGGCTTCCATGTATTGTTAAGCCTGTGAGTACACAAAGTGTAAGAGTGGATGAGGCTTGGAAGCCTCTGTCTAGATTTCACAGGATGTATGGAAGAGCCTAGGTGTTTAGGCAGAAGCCTGTTGCTGGTGCAGAGCCCTCACAGGGAAATGTTACTAGGGCAGTGCTGAAACCACTATTGCAAAAAAGAGCCCAGATAGCCAAGACAATCCTAAGCAAAAAGAACAAAGCTGGAGGTATCACGCTACCTGACTTCAAACTATACTACAAGGCTACAGTAACAAAAAGAGCATGGTACTGATACCAAAACAGATATATAGACCAATGGAACAGAACAGAGGCCTCAGAAATAATGCCACACATCCTACAATCATCTGAACTTTGACAAACCTGACAAAAATAAGCAATGGGGAAAGGATTCCCTATTTAGTAAATGGTGTTAAGAAAAGTGGCTAGCCACGTGCAGAAAACTAAAACTGGACTCCTTCCTTACACCTCATACAAAAAAAAAAAAGAACACTGCATGTTCTCACTCACAAGTGGGAGTTGAACAATGAGAACACATGGACACAGGGAGGGGAACATCACACACCAGGGCCTGTCAGGAGGTGGGGGTTAGGGGAGGGATAGCTTTAGGATAAATACCTAATGCAAATGACAGGTTGATGGGTGCAGCAAACCACCATGGCATGTGTATACCTATGTAACAAGCCTGCACGTTCTGTACATGTATCTCAGAACTTAAAATATAATAAAATATTTTAAAAGCCTATGTGAAAAATAATTACTCTTGTTGCACTTCATGCAAATAATTAGGCCAAGTACAACAAGCCAACAGTTCATTTTGTAACAAATCAGTTCTATCATGATTACTTTTTAATAAAAATGGGGACTGGAGAGATAAAAATTATGCTTTGAAAAAATATATAGTACATGTGTTGTTAGCTGTTCTTGAGTTTTTCTGCAGTGTGGACTAAATCCTAGATTCTTTGTAGGCTACAAGTCTTAAACAAATGCTTTCAAATCTTAAATCTTAACTTTTAAAACTGAGAATTGCACTCCTTACCCTAGTACTCATTATTTACCTTAAAGTACACTGTTCCCTTAAATGCAGTACTAAAACTAAATATGACAATACTAACACCTTTGCCATGCAAGCTTTGGAACACCAGCCAGGCCTAGTTGAGTACATTCAGACAATTGCAAAGCAGTTCCACTCCTCTCACCTTGGAGTCAACACCTACCCCCACTGTGCCCCTGATCAGCAGGAAGAAGTTAGAAGTTAGCCTGGTGTTTACCCTTTTCCATCTTTATTAGCCAACACCTTGAGATTAAGGTGTTATAAAACCCAATGGGAAAGACTGAAACCTGCATTGCAAAATTATAACTGAGACAGTAAAAGAGATCTGACCTAACCAACTGTATCTTGCTTCTAGCTTCCAAGCTGTCCTTTATTATTCCTGGGCTTAGGCTGAACTAACTTTGGGAAGAATTTAGTTTATAGTTTAAAACAAAGATGACAACAGCCCTTTCCCAAAACAAACGTCATTCTTGCTTGGGGACTAGACTGCCTTTGTAGTACTAACAAATTGGCCACAATAGTAGAAATTATGCTTTAAGAGTTATGCAGACGGAGACTACAAGATTCTGACCTTCCCTACACTGATCCTAAAATCAGTGCTTGAGATATTTTGTAGACTCTGCAATTGAGGGATCATCTGGCACCACAACGATTGATAAACTGTCTCATCTGATCTTGTAGCCCCCACCCAGGACTGACTCAGCACAGGAGAACAGCTTCAACTCCCCATGATTTCATCTCCAACCCAAACAATTAACACTCCTGACTAAATGGCCCTCCTCACCTACCACATTGTCCTTAAAAACTCTGATGCATGAATGCTAGGGGAGACTGATATGAGTAATAATTAAACTCCAGTCTCCCTCACAGCTAGCTCTTCATGAATTGCTCTTTCTCTCTTGCAATTCCTGTCTTGATAAATCAGCTCTGTCTAGGCAGCAGGCAAGGTGAACCCATTGGAGAGTTACAATACAGAAGGGAAATGTAGGTTTAAAGCCTCCACAGTTCCACTGTGCAGAGTCTGGGGCACTGCATAGTAGAACTATGTAAAGAGGACTGTCATCCTCCAGACTCCAGAATAGTAGATCCGCTGACAACTTGCGTTCTTAACCTGGAAAAGCCACAGGTAAACAATGCCAGCCTGTGAGAGCAGCTATGGAAGAGGAACATGGCAAAGCCACAGGAATGCAACTACCCAAGACTTTGGGAGCCCACCTTTCACACCAGTGTACCCTGGATGTGGGACATGGAGTCAAAGAAGATTATTTTGCTGCTTTAAGATTTAATGACTGCTCTGCTGGTTTTTAATTTGCCAAGGGCCTGTAGTTCTTTTTTTTTTTTTTTTTGGCTGATTTCTTCCTTTTGAAATGGGAATGTTTACCCAATGCTTATAACCCCACTGTATCTTGGAAGTAACTAACTTGTTCTTTTTTTTTTTTTATAGGCTTGTAGGTAGAAAGGACTTGCCTCATCTCAAGCAAGACTGGATTTTGGACTTCTGAATTAACACTGCAATGTGTAAAGACTTTGGGGGACTATTGGTAAGGCAGAATGGTATTTTGAAATGTGAGAAGGACACGAGATTTTAGAGGGACCAGGGCATAATGATATAGTTTAGATGTGTGTCACTGCCCAAATCTCATGTTGGGCAGTAATCCTCAGTGTTAGAAGAGGGACCTAGTAGGAAGTGATTGGATCCTCAGAGCACATTTCCCATAAATGGTTTAACACCATCTTTTTGTTGCTATCCTAACAGTAAGGAGTAAGATAATATAAGATCTGGCCATTTAAAAGTGTGTCACCCACCCTGTCCTTCTGTCTTGCTCCTGCTATGCTCATGTAATGTACCTGCTTCCCTTTCCCCTTCTGACTATTTGGAAGTTTCCTGAGGCCTTTCAGATGCTGAGAGGTATGTACAGAAGCATCAAGCTTCCTGTACATCCTGCAGAACCATGAGCCAATTAAACCTCTTTTGCTTATAAATTATCCAGTTTCAGGTATTTCATTATAGCAATGCAAAAATGGACAAATATATCAGGGTTGAACTTCTTCCTGAAACTTTTCTGAAACAAAAACTCAAGGTGAAAAAGTTACCAGTGGGTACATTTTTGTACCCCAAAAGCTAGAGACTGTTTACAATTTCATCATCTTTTAAATCAAAGTAGGAGATGAAGGGGTAAGGTAGAGTAAGAGAAGATATGCATGCATGAAACTTATTACAGTAAAATGCATTACAAATATTCTGTGCTTAGTTACATATGGAAAATATATTTTAGATCTCAATTGCTTTATGTAAGTACCCAGCAGCAGAAACTTTGATGTGTTAAAGTGTATATAAGAAAAAAAAAGTTTCTAAAATCTGTTAATACTATTTATTATTTTATATCTCCTGTAAATAACAGTACCTTGTGAGGACAGTATTTTTCTAGTGAAAATGTTATAATGGAGAAATCAAGGCATAAGACTACCCTTCCTTTTCTTTAATGTTGTTTTAGAGGACAGATTTCATAAAATCTACTTAATATGTCCAAACAAAAATGATTGACTATTATTGTCAAATGGCAAAGACAGGGCTAGAAAATCTAGGTTCAGGCCATTGGCACACTGTGTCTTAATTTCCTCCACTAATATCTAGCTATAAGTGCAAAACAGAGTTTATATTTGTATGCCATGCATTTATAGAATGGAAAATAGTAGTATTTTCCATCTTGTGTAGGCTCTCTGGCTAAAAGCACAAAATATCAAAGAGTTATACACAAAGCTATATGATTAAAGGACATTAGTAGCTTGCAGGAATTTTTCTTCAGTGCACTACTGATGAGCTTTACAAGAGCCCTATGGAGAACATTTCATCAAAGCTGACATCTTGGAGAGCGTAACTTCAAACAGATGAGAGTAATGCTGGGCTTATATGTTGGTTACCATGTTTTCTGACATTAACTATAACATTAAACACATTAGGTGAGCAGTTTAAAGCTGTACAGAACCTGACAAAACAAATAGCAACACTGTATGCATTGAGATTTCAATAGAGTTCTTGGGCCAGAACCCTATTATGTTTTCTGGTGTGAAAGCTTAGGCAATAGGTGTTATATTTATCACTACTGACAAGAGTGAGACACCTTCATTGCTCATGGCCTCATTTTGCTGTGACACAAGGTTTGTAGGCATAAGAGGTACACTTCCCAGAAACAGGGAAGACCCCTGGAGTTCATAGTCCAGTTCAGATCTTAGCACAGAAAGTCATGCTGAAAAGAACAGCACATAAAACTACAGTTTTTATGGACAGATTACTGCTTATATTTGTTTCAGCAAAATTCTGAATACATGTGAAAAAATTTTGAATGATTTATAATGTTATTTTTAGACTTTTATCCTTAAGAAGAATGGCATGTTTAATTAAATGAGTTGATCCATCAGAATAACTTTCAACCTCTCATAGGTTTTGTTTTTGTTTTTTTTTCTTTACTGAACTTGTCTTCTGTGTTCATTTCATGTAATGGTGCTTTAATATTTTTGGAAACATTTCCTTTAGGAATTAGCATACATTTTAACACACTTTTATAGAGTCAGAGAATAAAATGAACTGAAGGAGATGGAAATATATGAGGCAAACAGGAGCACAAAGGAGGGAGGCTAACACTTTTGTGGAAAGACAATAAAACTTTTCATAGAGAATCTGAAGTTTGAGCTGATTTTAGAACTCCTAGGTCATTAGAAAGACAAGAATAAAGAACATTTCTCGCAAATGAAATGGCACTTTTGAAATCATTGCAGTGTATAAAGATGTTTGAACATATTAAAAGTATTGTGGTACTTGTAGAGAAAAAGATTGCAAGAACAATGAGGTGGTTAAAGAAATATAATTTGCCCCAAATTATAATATATCTTGAGTCCAAAATAAAGGCATTCATCTTTGTTAATTATCATTTTTCTAAACAAAAGTCATCTATTGCATTAGGCTGAGTAACAACAAAAACCTGAATGAATATGAAAGAGAAGAACAACATATATTGAGCAACTATCATGTGCCAATCTCAAGACTGGATACCTTTAATAGATGGTCACATTTAACTTATGTAACAGAATATATCATGAATTAAATCCCTATTCAGACTCCCACAGATCAATTTCAATTTCCATGCAAAAGTTTGAGAAGAAATAATATGGAAACAGGAAGCCATACCTATAGGCCATTGCTGCTGGTTGTTTAAGAGCAAACATAAGGTGAATATACCAGAGTTTATGCCCCTAAGGTGTTTTGCATTGGGTAAGTCAACCTCTCTAGAAAGGTTTCCACTAAAAAATATTAATCATTGTACCAGGTGATGTCTGGTATTGTTTCCTGGAAAAAAATGTAAACAACATTTTAAAATTTATAAGAACTCTCAAGGGATCCAGAATAGCCAAAACAGTCTTGAAAAATAAAAAAGTTGAAGGCCAAACATTTTCTGATAGGAAAATACACTACAAAGCAACAGTAATCAAAATGGTGTGGTACTGGCATAAAGACAAATGTATATAAACCACTGAAACAGAACACAGAGCCCAGAAAAAATCTTGCATATTTGTCCAAATAATTGTTGACAAGAATGCCAAAATTATACAATGGGGAAGAGTCTCCAACAAGCAAAGGAAAATCTGGATATCTACAGGCAAAAAAATTATGAAGTTACACCCTTACTTTACACTATATACAAAAATTAACTCAAATAAACAGAAAAAACAAAATGATAAAAACAAGAGGCATAAAGTTATAGCATAGAATCTTTATTAATTTTCTTTTGCTTGCTTGTTTCATTTGGGCAAACTGTTAAGTTGTTATCAGGTGAAAATAATGGGTTATAAAATAGTATTTGCAATCCACATGGTAACCTCAAACAAAAAAATCATGCAATGGATACACAAAAAATAAAAAGCAAGAAAATAAGTCATATCATCGTAGGAAATAATCTTCACTAAAGGATCATAAGAAGGAAAGAAAGAAGTAAGAGAAGACCACAAAACAACTGGAAAACAAATAAGGAAGTGGCAGGAGTAAGTACTTACTTAACAAAAATAACACTGAATTTAAATAGACTAAACTCTCCAATCAAAAGACATACAGAAGGAAGGGGAAAGATGGCGCTATAGGAGCAACTCAGGATTGCAGCTTTCAGTGAAAGTGCAGAGGGTGAGTGGATGCCGCATTTACAGACGGATCTTTATTGCCCACAGACCAGGAAATTCCCAGGTGTAGGAGCTCCATGGGATGCCAGCACAGCTGTTTTGGCTGGCGCTGCCATTTTGGCTGGAGCCTCAACGCAGTGGCACTCCGTACAAAATACACTGGTCTGGTTGCCCTGTTAAACCAGCAATTTGAGATTTTGTAAGGCAGTTTGCATATTCATCTGATTAAACGGGACTTAAACAGTAAGCCAGGCCAGGAGACTCCTGAGCAGTGACGTTTGAGCCAGCGTAGTGGGTCGCTGCATGGGAAATCACACAGATCCTGGTGCCCTTTCAGCACGTGACTGAAACACCTGGGAGAGAGTCAACCGTTCAACTTAAAAAAAAAACAAAAGGGCTCTGAGGCAGGGAGCCAGGTGATCAGGCTCCGTGGGTCCCACCCCCACAAAAACAAACAAAACAGCAATTGGAAACTCTCCGGGTTGAGAGTTTCACGGCAAGCACGGCTGAACCCAGGATGGTGCAGCTCGGTGGGGGAGGGGCGTCCGCCATTACCGAGGCATTCTGCCCCTACGAAGGTACTCTCCCATTGCTGATGCAGCCTGCCATTGCCGAGGCACCCTGCCATAACAGAGAGAGTCCGCCAATAGAGAGGCGAGCCACCATTGACACGGCAGTTCTAACCACACCCATATAAACAGGACTAGAGGGAATTACACTCGGCAGCAGGGCAGAGCCCATGGCAGCAGGGCGGAGTCTCGGCAGGCAGGTAGTGACTAGACTGCCTCCTTGCTGGGCAGGACAGTGCCACAGATACTCATAAATAAAGCCCTAACTCCCCAAGACAGAGGACCTGAGGAAGAAAAGGGGCTTTATGAGTTCTGCTGCAGCAGACTTAAACATACCTGCCTAGCCACCCTGAATGAACAATGGAGCTCACAGCTCAGCACTTCAGCTCCTATAAAGTACAGACTGTCTCCTCAAGCAGCTCCCTGACCACTGTATATCCAAGGAGTCACCTTACAAAGGACTGATCAGACTGACATTTGGCAGGCATCATTCTGGGACAAAGAGGGCAGAAGAAGAAACTGGTAGCATCCCTCACTGTTCCACAGCTGCTACAGGTATACCCCAGGCAAGCAGGGCCTGAAGTGGACCTCAGCAGTCCTACAACAGAGGGGCTAGACTGTTAGAAGGAAAACTAAGAAACAGAAATACTTCATCATCAACAATTTGGGCATCCACTCAGAGTCCCAATCGAAAAGTCAGCAACTACTCAGATGACAGGTGGATAACTCCACAAAGATGGGAAGAAACCAACGAAAAAAGGAGGAAAATACCTGAAACTGAAACACCTCCCCTCCTACAAGGGACCACAATCCCTCACCAGCAAGGGAAGAAAGCTGGACGGAGAATGAATGTGATGAAATGAAAGAATGAGACTTCAGATGGTGGGTAATGAGAAATTTCCATGAAATAAAAGAACATGTTCTAACTCAATGCAAAGAAACTAAGAACCTTGAAAAAAGATTTGAGGAAATGATAACAAGAATGGACAACTTAGAGAGGAATATGAGTGAATTGATGGAGCTAAAAAACACAACACGAGAACTTTGTGAAGCATGCACAAGTCTCAAGAGCCGAATTGACCAAGCAGAAGAAAGGATATCAGAAGTCGAAGATCAACTCAATGAAATAAAATGAGAAGACAAGATTAGAGAAAAAAGCACAAAAAGGAATGAACAAAGTCTCCAAGAAATGTGGGACTATGTGAAGAGATCTAATCTACGTTTGATAGGTGTACCTGAATGTGACAAAGAGAATGAAGCCAAGCTAGAAAATACTCTTCAGGATATTATCCAGGAAAACTTCCCCAACCTAGCAAGGCAGGCCAATATTCAAGTCCAGAAAATACAGAGAACACCACAAAGATATTCCGCCAGAAGAGCAACCCCAAGGCACATAATCGTCAAATTCACCAGGGTTAAAAGGAAGGAGAAAATGCTAAGGGCAGCCAGAGAGAAAGGTTGGGTCACCCACAAAGGGAAGCCCATCAGACTCACAGCGGATCTCTTGGCAGAAACCCTACAAGCCAGAAGAGAGTGGGGGCCAATGTTCAACATCCTTAAAGAAAAGAACTTTTGACCCAGAATTTCATATCCAGCCAAACTGAGCTTCATAAATGAAGGAAAAATAAAATCCTTTGCAAACAAGCAAGTACTCAGAGATTTTGTCACCAGCAGGCCTGCTTTACAAGAGCTTCTGAAAGAGGCACTACACATAGAAAGGAACAACCAGTAGCAGCCATTCCAAAACCATAGCAAATGCTAAAAAGCATCAACAAAATGAAGAATCTGCATCAACTAATGGGCAAAACAGCCAGCTAGCATCAAAATGGCAGTATCAAATTCACACATAACAATATTAACCCTAAATGTAAATGGGCTAAATGCACCAATCAAAAGACACAGACTGGCAAATTGGATTAAAAACCAAAACCCATCAGTGTGCTATATCCAGGAAACCCATCTCACATACAAGGATATACAAAGGCTCAACATAAAGGGATGGAGGAAGATTTACCAAGCTAATGGAGAGCAAAAAAATAGGAGGAGTTGTGATTCTCGTCTCTGATAAAA
The DNA here is from genome assembly GCF_049354715.1 of Callithrix jacchus. Lineage (NCBI taxonomy): Eukaryota > Metazoa > Chordata > Mammalia > Primates > Cebidae > Callithrix > Callithrix jacchus. Next base: position 37,407,299 of record NC_133524.1, on the reverse strand, counting down.
TAGACTTTAAAGCAACAAAGATCAAAAGAGACAAAGAAGGACATTACATAATGGTAAAATGATCAATACAACAAGAAGAGCTAACGATCCTAAATATATATGGACCCAAATACAGGAGCACCCAGATATATAAGGCAAGTTCTTAAAGACTAACAAAGAGACTTAGACTCCCACACAATAATAGTGGGAGACTTTAACACTCCACTGTCAATATTAGACAGATCAACGAGACAGAAAATTAACAAGGATATCCAGGACTTGAACTCAGACCTGGAACAAGCAATCCCAATAGACATTTACAGAACTCTCCACCCCAAATCCACAGAATATACATTCTTCTCAGCACCACATCACACCTACTCTAAAATTGACCAATAATTGGAAGTAAAGCACTCCTCAGCAAATGCAAAACAAAAAAAATCATAACAAACACTCTCTCAGACCATAGTGCAATCAAGTTAGAATTCAGAATTCAGAAATTAACTCAGAACTGCACAGCTTCATGGAAACTGAACAACTGGCTCTTGAATGGTGACTGGATAAACAATGAAATAAAGGCAGAAATAAAGAAGTTCTTCTAAACCAATGAAAATGAAGACACAACACATACCAGAATCTCGGGGACACATTTAAAGCAGTCTCTAGAGGAAAATATATAGCAATAAGTGCCCATAAATAAGAAGAGTGGAGGGATCCAAAATTGACACCCTATCATAAAAATTGAAAGAGCTAGAGGAGCAAGATCAAAAAAACTCAAAACCTAGCAGAAGACAAGAAATAACTAAGATCAAAGCAGAACTGAAGGAGATTGAGACACGAAAAACCCTTCAAAAAATCAATAAATCCAAGAGCTGGTTTTTTGAAAAGATCAACAAAATAGACAGACCACTAGCCAGACTGATAAAAAAGAAAAGAGAGAATAACCAAATAGATGCAATAAAAAACGATAAAGGGGAAATCACCACAGATTCCACAGAAATTCAAACCATCATCAGAGAATACTACAAACAACTCTATACACATAAACTAGCAAACCTGGAAGAAATCGATAAATTCCTGGACACTTGTGTCCTCCCAAACTTAAACCAGGAGGAAGTCAAAACTATGAATAGACGAATAACAAGGTCTAAAGTTGAGGCAGCAATTAAGAGCCTACCACACCAAAAAAGCCCAGGTCCAGATGGGTTCACAGCCGAATTCTACTAGACACACAAAGAGGAACTGTTACCATTTCTTCTGAAACTATTCCAAATAATTCAAAAAGAGGGAATCCTTTCCAAATCATTCTACGAGACCAAGATCATTCTGATACCAAAACCCGGCAGAGACTCAACAAGAAAAGAAAACTTCAGGCCAATATCCATGATGAACATAGATGCAAAAATCCCAGCACTTTGGGAGGCCGAGGCGGGTGGATCACGAGGTCAAGAGATCGAGACCATCCTGGTCAACATGGTGAAACCCCGTCTCTACTAAAAATACAAAAAATTAGCTGGGCATGGTGGCGTGTGCCTGTAATCCCAGCCACACAGGAGGCTGAGGCAGGAGAATTGCCTGAACCCAGGAGGTGGAGGTTGCGGTAAGCCGAGATCGCGCCATTGCACTCCAGCCTGGGTAACGAGCGAAAACTCTGTCTCAAAAAAAAAAAAAAAAAAAAAATCTTCAATAAAATACTGGCAAGCCGATTGCAACAGCACATCAAAAAGCTTACCCATCATGATCAAGTAAGATTCATCCCGGGGATGCAAGGCTGGTTCAAAATACGCAAATCTATAAACATTATTCACCACATAAACACAACCAAAAACCAAAACCACATGATTATCTCAATTGACGCAGAGAAGGCCTTTGACAAAATTCAACAGCCCTTTATGCTAAAAACCCTCAATAAACTCGGTATTGATGGAACGTATCTCAAAATCATAAAAGCTATTTAAAATAAACCAACAGCCAACATCACACTGAATGGGCAAAAACTGGAAGCATTCCCTTTGAAATCTGGCACTAGACAAGGATCCCCTCTCTCACCACTCCTATTCAATATAGTAGTGGAAGTTCTAGCCAGAGCAATCTGGCAAGAAAAAGAAATAAAGGGTATTCACATAGGAAAGAAGGAAGTCAAATTGTCTCTATTTGCAGACAACATGATTGTATATCTAGAAGACACCATTGTCTCAGCCCAAAAACTCCTAAAACTGATAAGCAACTTCAGCAAAGTCTCAGGATACAAAATCAATCTGCAAAAATCACAAGCATTCCTATACACCAATAACAGACTGAAAGAGAGCCAAATCAAGAACTAACTGCCATTCACAATTGCTACAAAGAGAATAAAATACCTAGGAATACAACTAACAAGGAATGTAAAGGACCTCTTCAAGGAGAACTACAAACCACTGCTCAACAAAATAAGAGAGGACACAAACAGATGGAGAAACATTCCATGTTCATGGTTAGGAAGAATCAATATTGTGAAAATGGCTATACTGCCCAAAGTTATTTACAGACTCAACGCTATCCCCATCAAGCTACCAATGACCTTCTTCAGAGAAATGGTAAAAACCACCTTAAACTTCATATGGAACCAAAAGAGAGCCCGCATAGCCAAGTCAATTCTAAGCAAAAACAACACAGCGGGAGGCATCACACTACCAAACTTCAAACTATACTACAAGGCTACAGTAAGCAAAACAGCATGGTACTGGTACCAAAACAGAGATATAGACCAATGGAACAAAACAGAGGCATCAGAGGCAACACAACATAACTACTACCATACAATCTTTGATAAACCTGACAAAACAAGCAATGGGGAAAGGATTCCCTGTTTAATAAATGGCGTTGGGGAAACTGGCTAGTCATGTGCAGAAAGCAGAAACTGGACCCCTTCCTGATGCCTTCCACTAAAATTAACTCCAGATGGATTAAAGACTTAAACATAAGACCTGGCACCATAAAAACCCTAGAAGAAAATCTAGGCAAAACTATTCAGGACATAGGAGTAGGCAAGGACTTCATGAACAAAACACCAAAAGCATTGGCAACAAAAGCCAAAATAGACAAATGTGACCTAATCAAACTCCACAGCTTCTGCATGGCGAAAGAAACAATCATTAGGGTGAATTGGCAACCAACAGAATGGGAAAAAAATTTTTGCAGTTTACCCATCTGACAAAGGGCTGATATCCAGAATTTACAAAGAACTCAAATAGATTTACAGGGAAAAAACAAATAAGCCCATTCAAAATGGGCAAAGGATATGAACAGACAATTTACAAAAGAAGACATACATGAGGCCAACAAACATATGAAAAAATGCTCATCATCACTGGTCATTAGAGAAATGCAAATGAAAACTACATTGAGATACCATTTCATGCCAGCTAGAATTGCGATCATTAAAAAATCTGGAGACAACAGATGCTGGAGAGGATGTGGAGAAATAGAAACACTTTTACACTGCTGGTGGGAGTGTAAATTAGTTCAACCATTGTGGAAGACAGTGTGGCGATTCCTCAAGGACCTACAAACAAATTCCATTTGACACAGCAATCCCATTACTGGGTATATATCCAAAGGACTATAAATCATTCTACTATAAGGATACATGCACACAAATGTTCATTGCAGTACTGTTTACAATAGCAAAGACCTGGAACCAACCCAAATGCCCATTGATGATAGACTGGACTGGACAAATGTGGCACATATACACCATGGAATATTATGCAGCAATCAAAAACGATGAGTTCGTGTCCTTCATAGGGACATGGATGAATCTGGAGAACATCATTCTCAGCAAACTGACAGAAGAACAGAAAATGAAATACCGCATGTTCTCACTCATAGGCAGGTGATGAACAGTGAGAACACATGGACACAGGGAGTGGAGCACTACACACTGGGGTCTATTGGGGGGAATAGGGGAGGAACAGCGGGGGTGGAGCTGGGGAGGGATAGCAGGGGGAGAAATGCAGATGTGGGTGAAGGGGAGGAAGACAGCAAATCACACTACCATGTGTGTACATATGCAACTATCTTGGATGTTCTGCACATGTACCCCAAAACTTAAAATGCAATAAAAAGGAAAAAAAACACACAACACATACAATGACTGAATGGATGAAAAAGAAAAAAGACCCATTGATCTGTTTACAGGAAAGTAAGTGTGTTTACAGGAAACACACTTCACTTGTAAATACACACAGACTGAAAACAAAGCGATTAAAAAAAGATCTTACATGCCAATGAAAAACAAAAATAGCAGGAGTTCCTATACTTATATTATACTTATGTCATACAAAATAGATTTCAAGACATAAACTATAAGAAAAGATAAAACAAGGTCATTAAATAATGACAGAGCAGTCAGTTCAGCAGGAGGATATGACAATTATAGGTATATATTTGCTATATCCTCTCTATATATACATATATATGTGTGTGTATGTATATATATATACACTTGTGTATATATGTGTATACACACACACACACACACATATGTACCCACACCCAACACTGGAGCACCCAGATAAATATCTAAAGCAAGTATTATTAGCACTAAAGAGAGATATAGACCCCAAAACAATTATAGTTTGAGACTTCAACACACCACCTCCAGCATTGCATAGATCTTTTGTATGGAAAATTAAGAAAGAAACATGAGACTTAATCTGCAGTATGAACCAAAATGGATCTAACAGATATTTACAGAACATTTTATGCAACAACTGTAGAATACATATTATTCTCCTCAGCATATGAATTATTCCCAAGGATAGACCATATGTTAGGTCACAAAACAAATTTTAAAACATTCAAAAAAGTAAAATAATATCTAGCATCTTCTCTAAGCACAACGGGATAAAATTAGAAATTAATAACAAGAGGAAATTTGGAACTATAAAAATACATGGAAAGTAAATAATATGCTTCTGAATGAGCAGTGGGTTAATGAGTAAATTAAGAAGTAAATTGAAAAAAATTCTTGAAACAAATGATAATGGAAACACAACATACCAAACCTGAGATACAGCATAAACAGTACTAATAGGGACGTTTATAGCTGTAAGTGAGTACATCAAAAAGAGAAAAAAATATACACAATCTATGCATCTTAAAGACCTAGAAAAGCAAGAGCAAACCAAGTCCAAAATTAGTAGATGAAAAACATACTAAAGATCAGAGCATAAATTAATAAAATTGGAATGAAGAAAACAGTACAAAAGATGATTAAAACAAAAGGCTTTTTTTAAAAAAAAAAAAAAAAAGGTTAAACAAAATTGACCTACCATTAGCCAGATTAGGAATAAAGAAATCAAAATAAATAAAATCAGATGTGAAGAACATTCTACATTACAACTGATACTGTAGAAATTCAAAGGCTCATTAATGGTGATATAGGTAACTCTTTCCTAATTAATTGAAAAACCTAGAAGAAATGAACAAATGGTGAGACACATACAACTTACTAACATTTAACCAGAAAGAAATCCAAAATGTGAGCAGAACAGTAACCAATAATAAGATTAGAGCTGTAATAAAAAAAATCTTCCAGTCAAGAAAAGCCCAGGAACTGATGCCTTCACTGCTGGATAATACACAACATTTAAAGAAGTCATATCAATTTTACTTAAACTTTTCAGAAAAATAGAGAAGGGAATGCTTCCAAACTGATTCTAAAAGGCCCATATTACCTTCATACCAAAACCAGACAAAGTAACATCAAAAAAGAAAACTACAGGTCAATATCTCTGATGAATATTGATGCAAAAATACTGAAGAAAATTGCCAAAAGATTTCTGTTCTTAGGTTTCCCATTTTCCAGAACTTTGGCTGGGGAAAACAGATTTGCTCTTCTTTTCTCTTTGCTTGTTGGCATTTCTTGGATATGTAAAGTTGATTTTTTAAAAAAGGGTTTTATTGACTAAATTGTCCCCTCCCCAATTTTATGCATTGAAGCCATAACATTTAATGTGACTATATTTGGAGGTAGGGCCCTTAAGGATGTGACTTAGGTTAAATGAGGTCATAAGGATGAAGCCCTAATCTTATATGACTAATGGTTTTATAATAAGAGGAATAGATACAAGAGTTTTTTTTTTCTCTCTCTCTCTCTCTGTGCATGCAGACAGACATGCAGAGAAATTGTCATCAGAAGACTTAATGGTAGTAAGTCTGCACAGGTCTGCATCACTCTTGATTCTCGCCTCCTCTGAAGAAAGAATTTGACTGAGGGGCATAGGCAGAGTAAGACTGAGGCAAGGTTTAGAGCAGGAAGGAAAGTTCATTAAAAAGCTAATTTAGAGCAGGAGCGAAAGGAAGTAAAATATATTTGGAAGAGAGCCAAGTTGGCAACTTGAAAGATTAAGTGCGCGGTTTGACCTTTTGATCTGGGGTTTCGTACCTTGGCATGCTTCCAGCGTCTTGTCTTACTTCCAAGATTTCTCCCCTGGTGTGGGCTGTCCAAATGTGCAGTGGCCTGCCAGCGCGTGAGAGGGGCCTCATGTGTAGTGTGTTTACCAAAATTGTGCACATGCTCACATAAGACGATCTTCCCTTAACAGTCCTAATGTATCTACAAGGTCGTATATCAATTAAACCCTACCATTTTGCCTCTTTTTTTAAATTGCATTTTAGGTTTGGGGGTATATGTGAAGAACATGCAAGATTGTTGCATAGGTACACATGTGGCAGTGTGATTTGCTGCCTTCCTCCCCTTCAGCTATAGCTGGCATTTCTCCCCATGCTCTCTCTCCCCAACTCCCCACCCCCCACTGTCCCTCCCCTATTTACCCCCAACAGACCCCAGTGTGTAGTGCTCCCCTCCCTGTATCTATGTGTTGTCGTTGTTCAACACCCGCCTATGAGTGAGAACATACCGCATTTTGCCTCTTAATGTGCATGCTTGAACCCACTCGCCCAGCTCCTGTGATCTTATCTGGAGGCTGCTGATCACCAGTTTCAGGTTTTCTCTATCTATTGGGAGACTGCCTTTCCCTGGTATCAGCTGGGACCAATTATTATTTTAGAGAAACAGTGTAACAGCCACCTGACCATCACCGAATGGTCCCTGGACATTCTTGATTGGGGGTGGCAGGGATCCCTCTCCTGCCCTGCTTATGCCTGACTAGCTGCCTACTGTAAAACAGTACAAAGGTAGCTATGTGCAAACCAAGGAGAGAAGGCTTAGGAGAAATCAACCCTACTAGCACCTTGATCATGTACTTCCAATCTCCAATTCTTTGAGAAAATAAATTTATCTTGTTTAAGCTACCTAGTATATGGTACTTTGTTGTGATACCCTAAGCAAACTAATATACCAGGGAACTCATTGCCATGTTGTTCTTCAAGTCACAAGGTCCTTAGGCAGCCAAGCTTCTTTCCACGTTTCAGTCTTTTTATGATTTTGTGTTGTATTATATCCAGAGTTTTAGTTTTAAGAGGGAGAACCTGGAAGGATGGGGGCAGGGTTCTTCCCTGTCTCGGTTGTAACTGAAAGTCTCTTACCATGTTGTTTGAGTGTGAACAATTAAGGGTCACCAGGAAGAGTAGGGAGTAACTTTATTATGTAAAACTTTTACAATTGTATGGATCAAATAAAGCAGGCTAATCATAGATACGTGTCAGGATTAGATACTTGCCTTTACTGTGACTCCTCCCCCATCCCCGTGCTTTTTCAATCAATATCTATACACTCAGCTGAATGTGAGTAAAGTAAGCATCCAATTCTGTCCACGCTTCATTGCTCTTATCTATTTCAATTTATTCTCAATAATAACGTTCACCTAGAGACCTTGACAAGCTGAAACACCTGGAATTGTTTCATCTTGGCTAACGTATGCATCCAGGGAGATTCAACTTGCTTTAAGAAACAGATAAACACCTGTCTGTACCTTTGCTATAAATCTCCATAGATACAGCATTGCAAGCCTCATGCTTGCTCCATGTGCAGAATTATTGCAGCTTATTGCTGTCAGTTCTTCAAGGATTAGTAAATAACAACAATGTTTTGGGTTTTAAAAATTCAAGTATCTCTGTTCTCCACAAGACCCTTTACATCTGCACTAATAGACCATTTTGGATGGAAGGGGCTTCCTGTGGCTGTTTATTGAGAATGAACCCCTTTTTCTTAGCCCTACATATTACATTATCTGAACACAGAAGGCCCAGAAGCATTACAACTTCCTGGTCTCCCATTTAATTGCCCTTTAATAGTGTCTGAAAGGAGTAAGCAGTATCAGAAGTGTTATCAGAATCTATAGGGTTACATGGGATGGCAATAAAGGAGGTTCTTGCTTACTTTCTCATAGTTTTATCACATCTGATACAAAAATGAACTCCCAGTTTCTTTTGTTTCTGAATGAGGCCTTTGCTCACACTCTTCCAGGTCCAACATGCCTGATTGTCCTCATTATTTTGCCAATATTTATAAGTGTTCAGCCAGAGAAACGTCCTGCCAATTGATGGTGGGGATTTGTAGAAAGGCTTCTTTTTTTTTTTTAATTTTTTAATGCATTTTAGGTTTTGGGGAACATGTGCAGAACATGCAAGACAGTTACATAGGTACACACATGGCAGTGTGTTTTGCTTCCTTTCTCCCCTTCACCCACATTTGGCATTTCTCCCCAGGCTATCCCTCCCCAGCTCCCCCCCCGCTGGCCCTCCCCTTTTCCCCCCAATAGACCCCAGTGTTTAGTACTCCCCTTCCTGTGTCCATGTGTTCTCATTTTTCATCACCCGCCTATGAGTGAGAATATGTGGTATTTCATTTTCTGTTCTTGTGTCAGTTTGCTGAGAATGATGTTCTCCAGATTCATCCATGTCCCTACAAACGACACGAGCTCATCATTTCTGATTGCTGCATAATATTCCATGGTGTATATGTGCCACATTTTCCCAATCCAGCTTCTTAATCTCTTTCCCTCACTTCATATTCTCTGTTCTGTCTAAATGTAATTCAGAGTGGCCAAAATTTCATGACACTGTAAACTTTTTAACATCTTGTGTTGAATCAGAGGAGTGTGGCGGACTGACACAAACTCCTGACAAGTATTAGTGCTTAAAAATACTTTGCAAATACGTTTTAGGTTCATAATAAGTTGTTATTTGTATGTAGTTATAGTTAAGAACCTAAGTGTTAGTTTCTCAAATGAGTTACAGTTATAGAAAATATGTCTCTATTCTGCATCAAACAAAAACGCGCAATTACAACGACAAGCAAATCACCCCAAGTCATCTATGCTTAATAGTAAAATCCAAACATCAGTGACTATTGTAATAAGAAACCTAAAACACTTTCTATTTGTGAAGAAAAATTTACATTTCAAATAGTATTTGGAGATGAAAATTCATACTCTTCCAGCCATACATAAAGAACCTATTAATTAAAGACACAACTAGTTTAATTGTTAGCCCTTTGTATAGTTAATGAAGCTCCCAATTCATATAATTTACCAAATTCTAGATAGCAGTTTCTCAGAGATAATACCTAATACTTAGGTAATAATTTGTGTGTTTCAGGGTCATCCTAGAAGGCTAAGATAGAAAAAGCCCAGGTTATCTGATGCAGACCTCATCTGGAGATAAGAAAACTGATATTCAGAGAAAGTATGTGGCTTGTCCAAGACTGCAAAACCAATTGATCCTGAACTAAAATTCAGATATCTTAACTTCCAGAAAAATATTTTTGTTTCATCAGTAGTTCGCATTTTTTGGTGTCGCATCCAAATCCCCTGGAAGGCATGTTAAAAAAATAAATTGCTGAGCCAGATGCAGTGGCTCACACCTGTAATCCCAGCAGTTTGGCAGGCTGAGGCAGGTGCATCACCTGAGGTCAGGAGTTCAAGACCAGCATGACCAACACAGAGAAACCCAAAATTAGCTGGGCGTGACGGTGCATACCTGTAATCCCAGCTACTCGGTAGGATGAGGCAGGAGGGGTTGTGGTGAGCCAAGATTGTGCCATTGAACTCCAGCCTAGGCAACAAGAGTGAAACTGTCTAAAATAAATAAATCAATAAATAAAATTGCTGAATCCCACCCTCAAAGTTGCTGATCCAGTTGGTCTGGGATGGCATCCAATAATTTGCATTTTATACCACATTCCATATAGCTGCCAATGCCACACTAGTCTCAGGGACCCCTCTTTGAGAAATACTGCATTGCAATGTTTTCCTCTTATGACTTACAATATTTTAATTTAAAGGACTTCTTTTTGAATTTCACATTTTGGAAAATTTTGAAAATGCACAAAAGTGGACAGAAGTATACAAGGAATCCTCCCAAAAACTTATCAAGCACCAACAACCATCCAACAATGACCCATCTAAAAGCTTCTAAATTTACCACCTTATTTTTATCTTTTGCACTTTCTTTGGGAGGACAAGAACTCTCATAAGTTGCAAAAGTTTAGTATAAACAACATTTTGTATTATTACCTTAGTCTGTTTCAATTTGCTGTTATTTAATGTACACTATCTTTAAAACTCAATGAAAAGGTGGAGACAGTGGAGACTGGCTTTCATATTACAATGAGGGAATTGGAGAGTCAGATCGTTATTAAGTTACTTAGTCAAGACTCAAACTGAATCTGACTCCAAAGTTTGTCTTGTCAGGTTTTATTACTTAAATGCTTCAATGAACATCAAATGTGTGTGATTTTAAGGCAAAAGTAAGTTAGTAGCTCCATTTATTTCTATGTCTGTAGTCAGTAATGGCGACACAGCTATAACATATGTAGACAAGTGTTAAATGATTGATAGCCTAGGAATATTCAGATCGGTGGACTGGAGTTGGCTGCATTTGCAGCCAAACTCCCAATGTGACTAGTTGTTATAAGAATTTAAGACACCACCGTCTCACTCCAATATTTATGCCAGAGTATGAGGTTGTTCTTTCTTCTGTTTAAGACCTGAGTCTTGCTGGAATTCTGCCTCTGACCTTCAGAAAAATGCATAATCTTTGTCACTTATGAGCCTCCAACAAATTTTGAGACTTAATGAACTATCAAGAGCTTTTTGGATGAGTATTTATTTATAGTAGCATGTGTCTCTAAATAGCTTTATATTATACACATTTATATTCATATACGTCATGAGTAATTTATGCGCAATTGTGATTCAATATGCAGACCAAATTATAAAACACCCATGTGTGGCAAATAAAATGTCACTGATCATACCTTATAAAATCTTAATATAACTTCCTAATCCTTGTACTATTCTAACAGTTACCATTTTTAAGATGCAACTAATTTAGTCTATGTTATCACATGTGATATGGTTTGGCTCTGTGTCTCCACCTAAATGTCATCTGCAATTGTAATCCCCATGTGTTCAGGGTGGGACCTGGTAGGAAGTGATGGGATCATAGGTGCAGTTTCCTCCATGCTGTTTTCATAATAGTGAATGCAGAAGAATCGCTTGAACCCAGGAGGCAGAGGTTGCAGTGAGCCACGATCGCACCTCTGCACTCCAGCTTGGGCGACACAGTGAAACTCTGCCTCAGAAAAAAAAAACAACACACACACACACACACAAACACACACACAGTTGTCTGTGAATGTTGAAAACTGATTTACTGGCCGGGCATGGTGGCTCATGCCTGTAATCCCAGCACTTTGAGAGGCTGAGGTGGGCAGATCACCTGAAGTTGGGAGTTCGACACCAGCCTGACCAACATGGAGAAACTCCGCCTCTACTAAAAACACAAAAAATAGCCGGACGTGGTGGCATATGCCTGTAATCCTAGCTACTCGTGAGGCTGAGGGAGGAGAATCACTTTAACGCAGGAGGTGGAGGTTGTGGTGAGCTGAGATCGCGCTATTGCACTCCAGCCTGGGCAACAAGAGTGAAACTCCATCTCAAAAAAAAAAAAAAAAAAAAAAGAAGAAAAAGAAAAAGAAAAAATTGATTTACCAAAGAATGGAATTGATAGCTGAATAGCTCTGAGTACCTTTTGACTTTTGAAATAAATGGATGACAAAGATACTGGTGGAAATGAAAGCAACCATGCTATTTTTTTTCTCTGAATTAATTTAAAAAAAGATAGATTTCCTCTTCTGTAAATATGGAATAGATAAACTTTTTTTTATTCCTCCCACATAGTATAACTAAAATCACTTCTAAATTATTTAAGTGTATCACTGAAGTATGGAGAAAACAGAATAAAGAAGATAGGAAGCTCTGAACTCAGGGAACAACATAGCGGTGAGTTTTCAACAAAAGCCTTCCCTCTTTAGAGAAAAGACTAAGAAAAGTTCAGCATAGCAGGTAGAACACCTAGACAATGACTGCTATATTCCAGCTAAACACTGCAAAAACTCACTTAGGGAGCCCTCCCCTTCACTTTCACCAATAAAGTCCAAATGGAGGCTGAGACTTCGACATTCCCACTCACACTTATCAGACTGTAACGAAGTGCCACAACCCCTCACTGAGGTGTTGTCAGAGAAAGATAAGTACGGAGCAGGGATTTCACATTCATTCCTGCTTGGTGGTAATAAGGCTCTGCCCCACTCACAGTGACAGAGAAGGCAATATGGGGGGCCTATTATTCTACATCCTCTCCCTCCCCCAACACTCCACCCTCCAATAGGCTCCAGTGTGTGTTGTTCCCCTCTATGTATGTGTCCATGTATTCTTGTCAGTTAGCTCCCACCTATAAGTGAGAACACTCAGTATTTGGTTTTCTGTTTCTGCATTCATTTGCTAAAGATAATGGTCTTCAACTCCATCCATGTTCCTGAAAAGGTCATGGTCTCATTCACTTTTATGGTTGCATAGTATTCCATGGTGTATATGGATCACATTTCTTTATCCAGTCTACCATTGATGGGCATTTAGGTTGATTTCATGGCTTTGCTATTGTGAATGGTGCTGCAATGAACCATTCGGGGTAACTGGGTAAAGGGTATATAAGATGTTACTTCTTTATTTTTACAACTGCATGTAAATTTAAAATTTTAATTTAAGAAAGAATATTAGAAACAAGCTTTTAAGTAAAGTTATACTTAAATATAGTAGTTACTTCAAATTTCTGCCTAGCAGCTTTCTTTCACACATGTGTGAGTTAATGCCTTAAAAAGTTAATTCTACTAGGAAGCAGTTCTTAGCAACAACAACTGTGACCAGAAAAATAAGAACGTGTAATTCTAAACCTCTCTTGGATTAAGACACTATAAATCTTTGTTAAAAGCTATTTCTGTAGAATCGGTGGTGATATCCCCTTTATTGTTTTTTATTGCATCTATTTGATTCTTCTCTCTTTTCTTTTTTATTAGTCTGGCAGTGGTCTATTTTGCTGATCTTCTCAAAAAAATCAGCTCCTGAATTCATTGATGTTTTGAAAGGTTTTTTGTGTCTCTATCTCCTTCAGTTCTGCTCTACTCTTAGTTATTTCTTGTCTGCTGCTAGCTTTTGAGTTTTTTTGATCTTGCTCCTCTAGCTCTTTCAATCTTGACGCTAGGGTGTTGATTTTAGATCTTTCCTCGCTTTTCGTTTGAGTACTTATTGCTATAAATTTCCCTCTAGACCTAGGCAAAATCATTCAGGACATAGACATAGGGAAGGACTTCATGATGAAAACACCAAAAGCAATGGCAACAAAAGCCAAAATAGACAAATGGGATCTAATCAAACTTAAGAGTTTCTGCAGAGCAAAAGAAACAATCATTAGAGTGAACTGGCAACCAACAGAATGGGAAAAAATGTTTTCAATCTACCCTTCTGACAAAGGGCTAATATCCAGACTCTACAAAGAACCAAAGAAGATTTACAAGAAAAAAACCATTGAAAAGTGGACAAAGAATATGAAAGAACAGACACTTTTCAAAACAAGACATATATGAGGCCAACAAACATGAAAAAATGCTCATCATCACTGGTCATTAGAGAAATGTAAATCAAAACCACATTGAGATACCATCTCATGCCAGTTAGCATGACAATCATCAAAAAATCTAGAGACAACAGATGCTGGAGAAGATGTGAAGAAATAGAAACATTTTTACACTGTTGGTGGGAGTGTAAATTAGTTTAACCATTGTGGAAGACAGTGTGGCGATTCCTCAAGGATCTAGAACCAGAAATTCCATTTGGCCCAGCAATCCCATTACTGGGTATATACCCAGAGGATTATAAACTGTTCTATTATAAAGACACATGCACATGTATGTTCATTGCAGCACTGTTTACAATAGCAAAGACCTGGAACCAACCCACATGCATTTCAATTTCTAACTCCCCTTATGGTGCTTCCTTTTGTCAACTTCCAAGTAAACGATAATACCTCAAATTCCCATCTAAGGTTTTATGAACTTCATTCAGTGCTGGCATGATGGAAGGAAACAGAAGAGGCGAACAACTGATAAAGATAAGAGAGATAAGCAAAAGCCATAAAGCCCCTCTACAGTGGGCTGAGTCAGGGTACAGAAAGTAAATATGGCATGGAGTAAAATCATTAAGAGACAAGCCAAATAAAATTCATCACTTTGGAATCTTAGCAGATCAAAACATAACGGGAGAGGGACCCTGCTGGATATCAGGTTACATAGGATTCCCCACCTATGCTCAATGACTTGAAGTATGCTAAGGATATTTCTCAGCTGAGGTCTAGTAGAGTGAATTAATCGATATATATATTCTTAGTTCACTTGAATAAAAATGCTAATCTGTCTATGCAGACTTTATAACATAGCAAACTGGTAAAACCATATAATATGGTAAAATATACAGTCTATATGTCAATTTAGATTAATGTGATCCTTTTTTATTGCATTTTAGGTTTTGGGGTACATGTGAAGAACATGCAAGACTGTTGCAGAGGTACACACATGGCAGTGTGATTTGCTGCCTTCCTCCCCATCACCTATATCTGGCATTTCTCCCCATGCTATCTGCTACTTCTTGAAAGAAGAAATGATTGTTCCCTTGTAGATATAATTTGTAAAAATAAGACCTTCAGCTTAAAGCTCAATAAAACATTTTTGGGCTAAAAACAGACTAAGACCTTCAGCTTAAAGCTCAATAAAACATTTTTGAGCTAAAAACAGACTACTTCAGATCTTCACTCAAGTACATGTTAACGTACAAGCAAAGATATAAAGATTCAACAATCTGATATTCAGTGTAAATTTGTTCACTCTTGCAGAAAGGGGCATAAAAATTAGTTAACCAACACTAAAACGTAGACCCTGAGACTCTTTCCCGTGATAACTAATGAGGAGGAACCACTCCAATATCCTTAACTAGTTGATTGAATTGCAGTTTTAGATAGCTCTTTAAATGCTAAGCACCTCTTGAAACAGAGCAGAAAGAATTTTAGTAATTGGTTATCATCTATATGTTTAAATTACTGAATACTCCATAGCCATTTTTACCTCATAGTGGTTGGATTTTCTTCATGAATTACACTGACAAATACTAATGGAATGTGTAGTTAAAAATGAACCCAGAGACACCATATAAAAATGGCATGCTCTTTCTTCTTTAATGTAACCCCTTCTTCTCTACAAATTACAAATTTGGCAAAGATGGATACAGTTTGCTTTTTTTTTTTTTTTTGAGACACCGTCTCACTTTGTCACCAAGCGCCAGGCTGGAGTGCAGTGACACAATCTCAGCTCACTGCAACCTCCACCTCCTGGGTTCAAGCAATTCTCCTACCTTAGCCTCCCAAGTAGCTGGGACTACAGGCACACGCCACCGTGCCCAGCTAATTTTTGTATTTTTAGTAGAGACGGGGTTTCACCATGTTGGCCAGGATGGTCTCAATCTCTTGACCTCGTGATCCACCCACTTCAGCTTCCCAAAGTGCTGGGATTACAGGCTTGAGCCACCGCGCCTGGCCTTAAAGATGGATATAATATAAAAATAAAAATCAGAGACTTGACAAGATAATAGAGCAGAGATAAAATAGAAGGCTGAAGTAGTTAATGGAGCTGAAGTATCATATTCCAAAGCAGGCAATAGAAGCTACAATTTCATCTCCTACAGGGTGGGGACTACAGATCTGTGTAAAATAGAGAAATAAAGTTAGCCTCACTACTTAAATCCAGGAGCTGTGATTAATAAAAGTAGGGTGAAAATATACTGAAACTTAGTGTCTGAGGCTACAGTTTTTCTTAATCTTCCAGGCAATGTAAACCTGAGGATACTGGCATAGCCTCAGCACAAAGCTGCCTGAGGCTCACTAACCAGTCTTGTAAACCCCTTATATCCCTACTAGGGAGGAGGCACAAACCTTGATTATAAAGCAGCCTCATAATTTCTTGTCAGAAAAGAGGGAGCCAAGACAATTAAAGAACAACAAAACAATGCAAAGCAAAAAATACGGTCCCCTCAAATAAACCTGTGAACCACAATTCTAAAATGCATGAAGAAATCTAAAGCTAAGAAACACAGCCAACATTTTAAGTGTCCTTGCCATGAAAAATAAGTATGTGAGAAAATATATGCTAATTAGCTCAATGTAGCCATTTTATGATGTATACATATTTCAAAACAACATGTTGTACAAGATAAATATACAAAAACATTGTCAATTAAAAAATAAGTTAACTTTTTTTATACCTTAAGTTCTGGGTTACATGTGCAGAACGTGCAGGTTTGTTAAATAGGTAATACAGGTGTCATGGTGGTTTCCTGCATCCATCACCCCGTCATCTACATCTGATATGCTTCACACTGAGTGCATCATACTTAGGATGCTGAAGATTTTTTATATGCTGTTTATAAGAACCGATCTAGATGAGATTAGAATTGTCAACAACTTTTGTCCTAGGCAGTATGGCTGGACCAAATAAAATAATTTTTACAATTCTAAGCAGGTTACCAACAAAATATCACAGCTTTACTGTGGTCAATTAAAGGGAGGAAAAATAAATCTAATTAAAATATGAGAAATAATAACATCAAAATAGAAAGTAATTAATAGACAGGATTAACAGTGCTATGGAAGATAGCACTGAACACTTCACTTACCGCACGGCAAAGCAATGAAAGATGAAAAATATATGTTCAAGCACTTAAGATTCTCACAAGATTTATTGGGACAATTTGCACTAAAACTTCAGGCATTAATCTCCTGGGATCTCTGTTCCAGAATACAGAGAAGTAGACAACGGCAGGGAATAAATATTTACTATGATATTAGCTAATTTTCAGATGTTAAAGAGAAATGCCAGTATTCAACGAATAGTGCATTTGACTAACAATCAGAATAAAATAATAATAAACAACATAATTAGGTCAATTTCTGAATATATAATAGAAACTTTTAGGAAATCAATAATAAATAAAAAATCTTAAAAGCGAAAAAGATTGGTTACCTAAAAGTTAGTAATTTGGCATTCTAGATTTCTCATTATCAACAAGAAAAGCTGCAGAAAGTAGGGTAAAAGCTTGAAAGTATTGAGATGAAAAATATTTATGAACTCAGAATTCTATATTCCAGCAAAAGTGTAATTTGAAAGGAAGGGCAAAATTAAGACATTTTGGAAACAACAACAACAAAAAAAATAAAGCATTTGTTACAAACAAACCCTTACAATATTTACTTTGGTTAAAAGAAAGATGCCATATGAATGCCATTTTTAAATTTCCTGCAAGCCAGGTTCAATATTGTGTTTACTGGGAAGTTGGTTAGAACTCAAAACTTTCCTTAAGTTCCTTACAATATCCCCTGCCTTAGTCCATTTTGTGTTGCTATAACATAATACCACAGATTGAATGCTTTATATAAAGAAAACTGGAGCTTTATTTCTTACAACTCTGGAGTCTAGGAAGTCCAAGACTGAGAAGTCAGATCTGGTGAAAGCCTTCTTGCTGCATCATCCCGTGGTGGAAGGTGGAAGGGTCAGAGAGAGAGGAAAGGGGCTGAACTCATCTCTTTTTTCAGTAACACATTCCCTCAATAACTAATCCA
This sequence comes from Callithrix jacchus, assembly GCF_049354715.1. Lineage (NCBI taxonomy): Eukaryota > Metazoa > Chordata > Mammalia > Primates > Cebidae > Callithrix > Callithrix jacchus. The sequence continues at coordinate 37,389,371 of NC_133524.1, read as the reverse complement.
CTCCTGCCATAATGACATTAACCCATTCATGAGAGCAGAGCCCTCAGGGCCTAATCACCTCTTAAAGGTCTCATCTCTCAACACTGTTGCATTGGGAATTAATTTTATAACACATTAATTATTAGGGACACGATCAAACCATAGCATTCTGCCTCTTGCCACCAAAAATTTACATGCCTTTCCCAATGCAAAATATATTCATTCTATCCCAATAGTCCTTAAAGCCTTGACTTGTTCTAGCATCAATTCAAAACACCAAAGACCAATGTCTCATTGAAGTAAGATATGGGTGAGACTCAAAGCATAACTCATCCTAAGACTAACACCCCTCTAGCAGTAAGTCTGTAAAACTAACAAGTGACATGCTTTTAAAATGCAATGGTGGGACAGGCATGGGATAGACATTCCCATTCGAAAAGTAAGAAATAGGCAAGAAGAAAGAAGTAACTGGTCTCAATAAGTCCAAAACACCACAGAAAAAAACAACACAAAGTCTTAAAGCTGGAGAATAATCTCCTTTGACTCCATGTTCCACATCTTTGGCATAATGGAGCTGGGATTGGGTCTCCAGTGTCTCAGCCATCCCTGCCCCTATGACTTTGCTGGGATCAGCTAACACAGCAGCTCTCACAAGTTGGACTTTCCAAGGCTTGAGTTGGATACTGGTGGCCCTAACGTTCTGGGATCTCTGAGTGGCCTTTTACCCTCAGCTCCACTAGGTATTGCTATAGTGCAGGCTCTCTGTTGCTACTCTGATTCCATATTGGCACTCAGCATTGCCCTATTAGGGGTTCTCTATGGCGGCTCCACCCCAGCAACAAGTCTCTGCCTTGATGTCAAGAGTGTCTGCTATGTTATTTAAAATCTTGGTGCAAGTCACACAGCCTTACAGCTCATGCAATCCACATGTCTTTGGAGTCAGCACCATGTGCATGTCACCAAGGCTTACCCTTTGTGCCCTCTGGAGCAGCATCATACGCCACACATGGGACAACTTGAATCAAAGGTAGAGAAGTCAATGAACATTGCACTGGAATGCAGAGAGCAGACACTTGAGGTGGTTCTGTTCATTGAATTCTGAGGTTGTGTTTGTGCCTCCCTGGAAACCTTGCCCTCAAGGTCCTAGCTTGCCTCAAGGATCTCTGAAAAACCTTGAGGGTCATCCCCCAATTATCATTGTGAATAACACCTGGATCTTTTTAATCCATATTCATCTTTTTAGAAAATGGATTCTTGGCCACATTCTTGGTTGGCTTTCCTAAAGGCACCTTTTCACTCTTTACACGGTAAGGCTGTGAATTTTCCAAATTTTTCTGTTCTTCTTTCCCTTTAGTTGTAAACTTCATTTTTAAATAATTTCTCTCTATTTGCATCTTATGCTATTAGGTTAAAAGTAGTCATGCAGTCTTTCTGTATGTTGCTCAGTATTCCTTCTGCCACCAGATATCATACTTCATTGCTCTTAAATGCTGCCTTCTATAAAGCCCTTGGCCAGGGACAAATTCAGCCAGGTTATTTACAACATTATAATAAGAATGGCCATAACTCAAATTTCCAATACTTGTTTCTCCTTCTGAGAATTCATCAGAATGGCTTTTACTATCCACACCTCTACCAAGATTCTGATCATGACACATAATGCAATCTCTAAGACATTTCAGACTTTCTCTACAGTTCTCTTCTGAGCCCACATCATAGTCATCCTTCATGCTCTCTTCACAACAATCTAGGTTTTTTTCTATCCTGATCCTCTAAATTCTTCCAGCTTTGTCTTAGTACATTTGTGTTGTACTAAAGAAATACCTAAGGCTGAGTAATACATAAAGAAGTGTTTTTGGCTCATGGGTCTGCTGACTGTACAAAAATCATGGCATCAGCATCTGCTTCTGGTGAGGGTTTTAAGCACTTCACTCATGATGAAAGGTAAAATATAGCCAGCATGTGCAGATCACATGGCAAGAGAGGAAGCCAGAGAGATAGGAAGGGCAGGTGTCAGCTTCTTTTTTTTTTTTTTTTTTTTTTGAACAAAGCTCAAGTGTTTATTAAGAATTAAAAATACTGTAAATAAGCCATACAGTTCGTTTCACAGTAAACTAAACAAAACTTTTTTTTTTTTTTTTTTTTTTACTTTTTGGGGTTTTTTTCTTTTTTTCAATTTTTTTGGAAGGGCAAGACAGCCATTTTTTTAACAAGAAGTTCTCATGAGAACTAACAGAGTGAATTCACTCATTACCACAAGGACTGCATGAAGCCATTCATGAACGATCTGCCCCATGACCTAAACACCTCCTGTTAGTCATCCATCCCCATTACTGAGATCAGACTTCAACATTTGGAGAGTGAAATATCCAAAGCATAGCATTCTGTCCCTAGTACCCTAAATTCCATCTCCTTCTCACATGTAAAATACAATCATTTCATCTCAGTGATCTCCAATGGTCCCCAAAAATCCTAACTGGCTCCAGGATCAATTTAAAATTCCAAAGTCCAAAGCCCTAAGACTCAAGGAAAGTTTCTTAGAGCTATAAGCCTGTAAAATCAAAATTATATTGTTTACTTCCAAGATATCATTCTAAAAGGGAAAAATAGGCCAAAGGAAACTGGAAATAGGCCCACATAAGTTGAAACTAAGCAAGATAGGCATTAAATCTTAAAACTCTAAAATAATCATCATTAATGCCATATCACACATCTTGGGCACACAGGTATAAGGAGTGGGCTCCCAAGGCCAGGGTCAGCCCCTCCTTTGCTGGGTGCAGCCCATGTCGCTGCTAACATCAGTAGGAGTCGAATGCCTATGGCTTTTCCAGGCTGGGGTTACATGCTAATTGGTGGCTCTATAATTCTGGGGTCTGAAGGGGTGAAGACCTATTTCCAAGGGTCCACTAAGCAGTGCCTTAGGAGAGGCTTTCTGTAAAGCTTTGTTCCTGTGTCAGGCTTCTGCCTGAGCACCCAAGCTACCTGATACATTCTTTGAAATCTAGGCAGAAGTTGCCAAGCACGTTCAATCCATGGCTTCCTTTTAACCTTTTATTCCCAGTGGGTAATTACTCCACAGTGTCCAGTCTTTTCTCCAGGACCTATTCCTTGCTGTGGTTGGCTCAGTGGGGACAGCAACCTTGACTAGAGTACTCCCACCTCAGGAGGAAGATCCTTCCATGTGTCTTTCTAACTAGTTTCTTCTCAGTGTATACCACCTCTTCTCCTTTTCTATGCTTGTTGCTATTCAAAAGTGTTCATTTTTTAGGTTGTTTTTATTCCTTGCTTCTCTTTCTCAGTATTTTTTCTTAATGCGTGAATCTTGGAATCATCTGAAGCATGTGTTAAAACATACATTCTTGGATCTAGTTTCAAAAATACTGAATCAGAATGAGGAAATGTGAATGTTATAAATCTACATTTTGTAATCAACTTAGATAATTAAAATGCATACTAAAGTTTGAGAACTACTGTGTTTTTAAATAAACTTTTCCTAAGCATTGCCTTGTATAGATTTGTTTTTGGCAAATAATTAACCAATGAGTCATAAACTTTACAACAAAATCAAATTCCTAAGTTCCATATAAATATATCTGTCTGCTAACTGGTCATTTCAATACAAATGCCATATATTCACCTGCAAATAGTATATTTAAATTTGAGTTTATCTTCTTAAATATTTATTTCATGCAGTCCCTGAACTAAGAATGAGTCACCTTAAGGTCAACTGTTCTCACCTACATTTGTTCCCACTTTTTTGTCAACACCTAAACCATTTTTCTGAGCTTCAACCACTTCTTCCTAGTCTTGAGATTGGTCCTGTTTGTCACATATGTATGCTTTTTCATGTTCCTCCTCCCAGTTCAAGTTGTTTCCTCTTTTTACTCCTCTTTTGTACTTGCAAGACTCCAACTTGAAGGCTTTTCTCTCTCTTCTGCCAGGTTTCTACCTTTATGCTTCCACGCCAAGTTCTCAATCACAGCATTTTCCACATGTACGGAAATTAGCAGCTTACACCTGCTTTCTTTACTATTCAAGAAGCACTTGCAAGAAAGTTTTTATCTGGATTCATTTATCATTTTATCTTAGGAGGGAGTACAGAAACTGGCTCTGAGTGGTACTCAACATCCTTTTCCTAACAAAAGGCATAAAGCCAAGAGTGAATTGATAACTATTTGACCCAGGTTCAGAGATTATACAATCATATTTCAAATCGGCATATGTATTTTGTATAAGTACAGCATCAGATTTATGTGGAACCTTCAGATTCCCCCCAAAAAACTCTTATCTTCCATTCTATTTTTTTTTTTTTTTGAGATGGAGTCTTGCTCTGTCACCCAGGCTGGAATGTGGTGGTGCAATCTCGGCTCACTACAACCTCCACCTCTTGGGTTCAAGGGATTCTCCTGCCTCAGCCTCCTGAGTAGCTGGGATTATAGGCACCTGCCACCACACACAGCTAATTTTCTTTTTGTATTTCCAGCAGAGACCAGGTTTCACCATGTTGGCCAGGCTGGTCTTGAACTCCTAACCTCAGGTGATCCACCTGCCTCAGCCTCCCAAAGTGCTGGGATCACAGGCTTGAGCCACTATGCCCGGCCTATCTTCATTCTTCAGTGAATTCACATACTAAGGGACAATTCGTGATCCTCAAATAAGAAACTCCAAGTAAAACATCTTAGAGTTTTTGTTTCTCCAGACTGCATTTTTGATATGAAGCTATGAACATCATCATAACATAGCATGCTCTTTGCTCTCTTGAGAATTAGGGAAGAATTTTGAGGATATGAGGAAATTGATAGATCTCTTTATAATTATTCTGTTTCCCATGTAACTGCTTTAGTCTCTGAATCAGTTTGATGCCATTTTAGAGCCACTGATATTCACTAGTGTTGGACTAAGAAATATTTGAAAGCATACAATGCAAGTTTACTCTTACTGAATCCTTTTCCAATGCCTTTGTATTATTAGAGTAAAATTCAATAAAATAAAACTCGTCTTTCTTGCAAAATTTTAAAAGATCTTACTGATTTTGCCCTGAAAGTTACCATAAGAGCTATAATCATAACTATGTAAAGATAGATATTCTGAAAAAGAGCTTTTATAAGAAATTGAAAAGAAAAAAGACTGCCAAAGGAAAAGTTTAATCTTCTGATCTAATTTCAAACCCCACGTTAAAATAGTCCACAAATTGATGGAGCAGGAGAGGGGAGAGTTTGACATTATGAGTTTGCCCCATGTCTTCTTGATACCTTAAATAGAAAGAATAAATATCACGTAGAACAGCATGTACTTCAAACCTATTCTTGTGAAGAAAGGAATCCAGGATTATCTTCTAAGTCCAATGGAAGTTTCCATCTTTTTGAAATTGTGGTATTAATTATTCATTCCTTTACTGACAGAATTATTTACTTGAACTTGGCCAAATTGTCCCACATCAGTCATTCCAATGGACTTATTTGGAATTCAAGAATAACTTGTGCATGTTACCTTTATACAAAAGCAAAGAAGGAAAAAAATAGTGTTATGAACATGTAGCAACAGTGTAGGGATTGTTTATTCATTCTCCCAAAACTCTTAGTTATACATGTAATAAAGTCACTTTTAGAACATATATATCACCACCAATTAACTTATCTAAATTTCCTGTGCTCTCTTCAATGGAACATGACTGAAAATACATCATCTATTGTCTATATAATAATCATTTATTGGTTTATGTATAGAAGGGTTCATTAGTATCAGATAAAAATGTAACTACCACCAGGGTTCCTAAGAGCAAGCACCTAGCTCCCTTTTAGTTACGCAAATTTCTCTAGCAAATGGTTACTTCATGGCCTGCTTAAATTCTTCTCCTGAAAAAGCCTTTTCGCTTTTTGCCACAGGGCTAGCTTGCAAATTTTTCAAACTTTTATGCTCTGTTTCTATTTAAACATAAATTCCAACTTTAAGTCATTTATGTGCTCCCACATTGAGATAGGATGTTAGCAACAGCCAGGCCATATCTTGAATGCTTTGCTGCTTAGAAATTACTTTCACAAGATATCCTAAGTCATCACTCTGAAGTTCAAATATTCAAAGATTTCTAGAGCATGAACAGAATGCAGCCAAGTTCTTTGCTAAGGCATAACAAGTGTGACCTTTGCTCCAGTTCCTAATTAGTTCCTCATTTCATCTGAGAACTTCTCAGCCTGGCCTTCACTGTCCATATCACTATCAGCATTTTGGTTATAAACATTTACTCAGTCTCTAGGAAGTTCCAAACTCTTCCTTACCTTTCTATCTTCTTCTGAGACCTCCAAACGTTTCCAACCTCTGCCCATTACCAGTTCTAAAGCTGCTTCCACATTTTCAGCTATCTTTATAACAAAGTCCCATTCCTCTGTATTAAGCCATTGTTTCTGTATTAAGCCATTGTGGTATTGCTATAAAGAAATACCTGAGATTGAATAATTTACAAAGAAAAAGGTTTAACTGGCTCATTGTTCTGCAGGCTTTACAGGAAGCATGGTGTTGGCATGTGCTCAGCTTCTAGGAAGGCCTTAGGAAACTAACAATCATAACAGAAGGCACAGGGGGAGCAGCCATATCACATGGCAAAAGCAGGAACATGAAAAAGTGACAAGGAGCCATACACTTTGAAACAACTAGACATCATGAGAAGTCACCCACTATCATGAAGACAACACCAAGCCATGAGGGATCTGCCCCCATGACCCAAATACCTCCCACCAGGCCCCACCTCCAACAATGAGGATTACAGTTCAACATGACATTTGGATTAGGACAAATATTAAACTGTATCATTCCTGTTCATCCTTTTATTAGGTAGTTTTCCTAACTATCAAAGAGGTTCTTAAGCAATCCAAAAATAATTTTATGATGGAGAGGTAAATACAGGTATGAATGATATTCGTTGGCTTAATAAATGGTTTGATTCATCAATAATTCTTAACTAGGTCTCTAATAATTATGTAATTTTTGTGTATGATACAAAGTTAGGATGTCTCCCTCTTCTTAATATGTCATCTCTCCTCCTGAAGGAACATGTAAGTGCTGGGAGTAACCCACAGTACGATATTAAAGAACAATGAAAACTGTAAGACAATATCAGGAGAACTAAAAGTCAAAAGCCAAGTGGAATATCATGAATCAGAGGAGGCTATTCAGAGTTCAGAAAGGAAGGTGCCTGACAACAACAAAAGAATGAAAGAATATGGACAAGATTGGCTATTTGAACTCCATGTACATGTGAGTGTGAAAGTGCTTGGAGGCTGAATGGAAAAGGCAATGATGAGAGAATTGTTATAATCACTGAGGCAGAACTATGACCTCATTTCATCCTGAGATTGTAGCTTAACTGGGGAAGTCAAAGAAACAAAGTAAGTAGGACATTTTCTCAAGCCTACTTCAGCTTTATGAATCCTGATTTTGATAAACATATTTAAATTTGTGGTAATTCTCTAGAAGCTGCTTTTACTGTTTTCCAAAAGTGTGGTAGGTAGAAAGAACATTGAACTAGTAATAGGGAGACAGGTTCCAGGACTTGCCCTGCTACTAATTTAGAATTTTTGATAAATATGCTAAATTAACCTCAACAAAACATACATTACAAAAGCTGTGTAAAAGGAACAGCACTAGGTAATATGATGGATACAAAAATGATTAAGGTAAAATACCTCTCTTCTCAGAGCTCAGAAATCAAGTGTGGGAAGAAATATTTATCCTCAAGTGATAATGAGGCATAGTGTGCTAAGAACTGAAAGAGCAAAGAGCAGAGAGAGAAAGAAATAAGAAAAAAATAACTTAGATGAAAGGCATTAGATATCTAAAAATTGTGTGTCGGAAAAGTAATTTCAGTAGAGTTTTGAAAGATGAAAGGTATTTTGCTAGTCAGGCATAAGAAAGTAGTGCACTTTAGAGAAACAAAACCACAAAAGCAAATGTATGGGGTAACAGTTTCAGTGAGGCCTGAGTTCTGTTTTTAGTTTTGAGACAGAGGAGAGAGAAACACTGTGGATATAAGACAGTAAATTGATGGGGAGTAAATCACTAAATGCTTTCAATTTCTAGGTGGTGAAGATGATCTACTCTTAAGCAATAAGCAATCAATGACAAGCTTGTGAATATGACAGATACAATAAAAATAACAACAACAACCAGTAACAACCCATTAATGTATTGCAAAGTCACAGGATACAGAAATCAAGACATGCTTTTTCTGAACAAGGCAGGTGCAGTCAGCCTAGAATTTCCTAGAAATTCTTAAATCATTTACTGATGCCTAGAAATGGAGGATGGTTAAACAAAACTTTATACAGGATCGATCGATAGGATTTGGCATAATGTAATTAGAAGAGAGAAGTGAAAATTTTGTGGACCGCTTATTACATCTGTGACTTTAAAACTATTTGTGGAGGGCATGATTCCAACATGTATCTCAACAATCAAGTTGGATTAAAGGAGAGGCTCTTGTGTGTGTCTCTACAATGAACTCTGTGAGTTACTGGGTTTGTATACAATTTTCTTTGGTAGAAGTTTTCTGCTAAATATAAGAAACAAATAAAATTTGCAAATTTCTGTGATAAATTAAATGTTTAGACCATGATGATGTTCAAGGATACTTGCAATTCAAATATTCTAAGTATCATTTTTCCTGTCATGCTATGTAGGAAGTCACTAAAAATAAGTCACCAAGGTGTCCCAAAGGCCCTGTGGAAACCTTAAGTCATTTACTGATGCCTAGAATTTCCTGGTTGTCTTATTTGATCTGATACTGCAGCAATCAAACTTGTAGCATTGAATAAACAGAAGTTATATGACATTAAATTTAGGAAATGTTAGATAAGTCCTTAATTTTAACAATGTTTTTCACTGGAGAAATATAATAACCAATATTAACAAATGTATTGAGCATCTGTACTGAATGCATCTAAAAAAGAAATAGAATGATGCTGAGTACTTTAGGTTTTCTTTGGGAAATTTGGAGAAACTACAAGTAGACAATGTTTCAAACATCTTAAAATAGTTTTAAGTGATAATTATTGTCCCTTTTACCACCAACATTTATGACTCTCCCAATTTTTTATTTTGTTTTTAAGTTTTCTACTTTAAGAGGTTATAGTGGCTCATATTTATCAAGTTTTAACTGTTTTCTGTTTTTCTGTTGATTCAGTTACTGCTAAGTCTTTTGGTTCAATTTAGACTCCTTTTGGATATGGGAACATAATGGAGTGTGAGGGCTACTACAAATCAACTAAAATCATAGATCCAAAGCCCATTCTGCCCATTGGTTTTGTAGGGAGGAGGGTTGACTATATTGTTTTTGAATGTCAAGGTTCAGGAATGTCAGGTTGGTGTCTTTCATAACAGACCTTGAGAAAACGTTTTAGTGCAGGTAGTTTATTTGAAATGTGACTGCAGGAGACACAGAAAAGGAAGAAAGCTAACGTAGGATGTGCTATTGACGTTACCACAGCAGGCAACAGAAGTTCAATCCTGCTAGGGACCTAGGGAGAACAAAGAAAATACCTCAGAGCAGTTCCACCAAAGGGGCAAGGAGGCAGAAATATTATTAATTTTCATCTGTCTGTTATTGATTAATTATTGACCAAAGTCTTCTCCCAGGGGCACGAAATCCTGGCATTTCCAGCTGGACTCTGCCCTTTCGGGTCAAGCAGGGTGCTATGGCCAGAGAAAGTCCAGAGGCAGAGTCACAGGTGTTTGCAGCAGAAAGCTTTTGATCTATGTGGAAATGGTGGCCACCATGGGGAAATGGGCAGAGGGCCTTCTCGATTCCTTGTGACTCCAAAACATATTTGAGAAAAGTTTATTCTCTCATAGGTCTTAGATTTTGTTCACTATTCAATTTTATCTACCTGAGTTGCCCTCACTCTACTTTCCTCTGGACAAATAGTAATTTGCACCTAAATTTCAAATGAAATATACTTCTTTGTAAGAGGGTAATATCCAGAATAAAATTAAACATGATAATTTAGCACTATCATTTTAAGTATTCTTCAAATATTCACAACATGACATTTTAAATAGCATATCTCTCAGTATCTCATCTTTACTTCCTTCTCTGACTGAGAAAAGTCCAATCCAAATGTACTCTATTCTAGGCACTTTCAATAATTGGAACATTTCAGTTAGGAAAGCAATCATGATTTTCAGCAGACCCCATATAAAACTTTTAAGATTATTTAAATATTATCCATTACTATAGACATCAAAATATAAAAGCAATTAGATCTCTAAGTATGTTCATGGCAAAGGCGATTTTACTTTCTTAAGGGATTTGAGAGGTTTTAGGAAGCCTATGTGGAAAATATGTTCAGAGACTGACCCACCTACCACCACCACCACCACCTGCAATGCAGTACAGCAGAAGAAAGGACAGACAAATGATCTGCTACTCCATACTCAAAGAAATATCCTTAGGGTAGCAGAGACTGAGAAAGGGTTTTGAAAATTCAGAGTTTTAGTTCTTTTCCTTTCCAAAGACGGCAAATCCAGTGAACATGGACTTCCACTCCTCTCTTTCTCAATTGCTACAGATAATACAACTTAATCCTAAAGATACGTTTCCATACATTTTCTGTAAAGAGACAGGGAATAAATAGTTCAAGCTTTGCAGCCAATGTGGTTTCTGTCTACTCAACTTTGCTGTTGTAGTGCAAAGCAATGACAGACAATACATAAAGAAGTGATTGTGCTGTATTCTAGTAAATCCTTATTTATAGGCAGTGAAATTTGAATGTTATATTATGTTCTTATATCACACAGTATTCTTCTATTTATTTTTTCATCCATTTAACAATGTAAAAATTGTTCCTAGCTATATAAAAATAGGGGACAGTCTACAGTCATCCCATGGGCCATAGTATGCCAACCTCTGTCCTAGTACAGTCACTTCATTTTGGAAACAAGAAAATAGGGTAAGCAACCTGCTTACGAATACATGAATGTTTTGTGGCAGAGCCAGTCAGTTTGTGTCAAAGTATCTTAAGGCTGGTCCATACTGGCTTACCTTTAATGACAAGTACCAAACAACATACTCCCTTTTACTTTGATTAATACATTATTGAAAAGGATCAGACACACATCAAAATGAACTTCCTCATGGATCATTTTGATAGATATTTATATTACTTAAATCCTGCAAAATAAAAGCAGATGAACTATATACACATATATACATGGACTTTTTAATTACTTTCTAAATAGCACATAATATTCCAAATAGAAGATATAAGACATAAACATATATTTTTAAAAGCAGATATAAGAAATGGTCAATCTTTCTGACTTGAGTGCTAAGTTAATCATCATTTTGAAGACTCACAAGCAACATATACAGGGGAAATTGAGCTTTAATAGCAACACCAGTATTTGAAATATATACACAATGAGATACCGTTCAGCCTTGAAAAAGAAGGAAATCCTGCCATTTGTGACAACATGGATGAACCTGGAAGATATGACATTAAGTAAAACAAGCTAGACACAGAAAAACAAATATTGCACGATCTCATTTACATCTGAAATCTAAAAATAGTGAACTCATACAAGAATAGAATGCTGATTACCAGGGGCTGGGTGGGGTAAGTCAGGATGATTGGGAGATGTTGGTCAAAGTATACACAATTTCAGTTAGATAGGAAGAATAAGTTCAAGAGATCTGCTGTACAACATGAGGGCAATAGTTAATAACAATGTATTATATACCTGAAAATGGCTAAGAAAGTATATTTTAAGTGTTCTTACAACAAAGATTAAGTATGTAAGGTAATACGTGTATTAATTAGCTCAGGCTAACCATGCTACAATGTATGCCTATTTCAAAATATGTTGTATACCATAAATATATACAATTTTTAATTGTAAATTAAAACATAAAGACCAACAAGCAATATCTACATGAGAAATTTAGCTTTATTAGCAATACTGTTATTAGAAATACTGTTGTCGTTTAAATTATATTTCATTTTACCACAAATATACACCTGCATGTTAAAAGTGAACCAATTCCAATATTTGCAACCAAAGTCCACTTTCAAGAAACACTCATAATTCAGAAATGAAGTATGTTATACTCAGAGAATAGATTGCATTTTAAAGGAAAATGAAATATAGAAGGCCTATTAAATTAAATTATTATTCCTCAGAAATATTCCAAAAGATGAAATAATAGTTATCAAAATTCTACATGAGACAAAGAAATATTTTGGAAAAAAATTTTATTTATACTTCTTCATCGTAGAAGCACCCTTGGTGGAGGAAGACATACTTTTTCTTATGAGCTTAATATTTTCACGGACAAAGTTATGCAGCTGAACTGGCATGTAGTCAAATGTCTTGTTAGTAGCATCAATTTTGGCTTTTGCATTTATTGGTGGCATGGTAGTTGGAGGTAATCCATTGATCTTATACATCCGGAACATTTCTTCTGTCTGGAGGCAAAGAAAGACAGAAATTTTATTTGAAATATCCAGGGACTTCAAAACATGTAGAGAAAAGTTCACTATACTTAACATCTTCTGTTTTCCATGTAGAGTATGGGAAAAGTACAAAACTGAAACCACTTATAGTGACAATTATTGTGGAAAATAAAGAAAGTAATTCACTTTATGCACTAAGAATTATTTACTAAAAAAAATCTCTCAGTGATTCTCCCTGTAGGTAAACTAGGCATGTGTCTGATAATAAGGGAAAGCTATCCATTTGGTTTGCATAAGACTGTTGTCCAGTATGAACCTCAACTAATGGAAACAATACCTTCCTAGATAAACACATTTATGAGAATTTAAGTGCAGCCACAGAAATGACTGGTAAAATATATTTAGCTGCTTGTGGATTATGAAAGTACACAGTATGTATAACCATTTTATTTTTATTTTTTAGACAGGGTCTCACTCTGTCACCCAAGCTGGAGTGCACTACCTTGGCTCACTGCAACCTCCACCACCTGGGTTGAATCAATTCTCATGCCTCAGCCATGCAAGTAGCTGAAATTACAGGTATGTGCTAACATACCTGGCTAATTTTTCTATTTTTTAAAAAATATTTGTTAGTTTTTAAGTTCTGGGGTACATGTGCAGATCTTACAGGATTGTTACATAGGTATGCACATGCCATGGTGGTTTGCTGCATCCATCCCCCAATTACCTACATTAGATATTTCACCTAATGTTATCCCTCCCCAATCTCTCCACCCCTTGCTATCTCTCCCCTAGCTCCCCACCCACCGGCAGACCCCAGTGTGTGATGTTCCCCTCTCTGTGTCCATGTGTCCTCATTGTTCAACACCCACTTATGAGTGAGAATATGTGGTATTTAGTTTTCTGTTCTCATGTCAGTTTGCTGAGAATGATGGTTTCCAAATTCATCCATGTCCCTGCAAAGGACATGAACTCATCATTTTTATGGCTGTATAGTATTTCATGGTATATACATGCCACATTTTCTTTTTCCAGTCTATCATTGATGGGCATTTGGGCTGGTTCAAATTCTTTGCTATTGTAATCGGTGCCACAATAAACATACGTGTGCATGTGTCTTTATAACAGAATGATTTATAATTCTTTGAGTATATACCCAGTAATGGGATTGCTGGGTCAAATGGTATATCCATTTCTAGATCCTTAAGGAGTCACCACACTGTATTCCACAATGGTGGAACTAATTTACACTCCCACTAACAGTGTAAAAATGTTCCTATTTTTCCATATCCTCTCCAGCATCTATTATCTCCAGATTTTTAAATGACCACCATTGTAACTGGCGTGAGATGGTATCTCAATGTGGTTTTGATTTGCATTTCTCTAATAACCAGTGATGATGAGCATTTTTTCACGTTTGTTGACTGTGTAAATGTCTTCTTTTGAAAAGTGCCTGTTCATATGCTTCACCCACTTTTGATTGGGTTGTTTTTTCTTGCATATTTGTTTTAGTTTTTTGTAGATTCTGGATATTAGCCCTTTGTCAGATGGGTAGCTTGCAAAAATATTTTTCCATTCTGTTGGTTGCCAGTTCACACTAGTGATTGTTTCTTTTCCTGTTCATAAGCTCTTAAGTTTAATTGAATCCCATTTTTCTATTTTGGTTTTTGTGACCATTGCTTTTGGTATTTTAGTCATGAAGTCCTTGCGTATGCCTACGTCCTGAATGGCATTACCTAGGTTTTCTTCTAGGGTTTTGATAGTGTTAAGTCTTATGTTTAAATCTTTAATCCATCTAGATTTAATTTTTGTATAAGGTGTAAGGAAGGGGTCCAGCTTCAGCTTTCTGCACATGGCTAGCCAGTTTTCCCAACACCATTTATCAAACAGGGATTCCTTTTCCCTTTGCTTGTTTTTGTCAGGCTTGTCAAAGATCAGATAGTTATAGGTGTTTGTCATTACTTCTGAGTCCTCTGTTCTGTTCCATTGGTCCATATCTCTGTTTTGATACCAGTATCATGCTGTTTTGCTTACGGTAGCCTTATAGTATAGTTTGAGATCAGGTAGCATGATGTCTCCAGCTTTGTTCTTTTTGCTTAGGATTGTCTTGGCTATGCAGGCTCTTTTTTGGTTCCATATGAAGTTTAAGGTGTTTTTTTTTCTAGTTCTGTAAAGAAGGTCAATGATAGTTTGATGGGGATAGAATGGAATCTATAATTTATTTTGGGCAGTATGGCCATTTTCATGATATTGATTCTTCCTAACCATGAATGTTTTTCCGTCTGTGTCCTCTCTTATTTTGTTGAACAGTGGTTGGTAGTTCTCCTTGAAGAGGTTCTTCATGTCCTTTGTTAGTTGTATTCCTAGGTATTTTGTTCTATCTGTGGCAATTGTGAATGGGAGTTTGCTCATGATTTGTCTCTCTTTAAGTCTGTTATTGGTGTAGAGGAATGCTTGTGATTTTTGCACATTGATTTTGTATCCTGAGACTTTGCTGAAGTTGCTTATGATCTTACAGAGATTTTGGGCTGAGATGATGTGGTCTCCTAAATATTCAATCATGTCATCTACAAATAGAGATAATTTGATTTCTTCTTTTACTAATTGAATACCCTTTATTTCTTTTTCTTGCCTGATTGCTCTGGCTAAAACTTCCAATACTATGTTGAACAGGAATGGTGAGAGAGGGCAACCTTGTCTAGTGACAGTTTCCAAAGGGAATGTTTCCAGTTTTTTCCCATTCAGGATGACATTGGCTGTGAGTTTGTCATAAATAGCTTTTATTATTTTGAGATATGTTCCATCAATACCTAATTTATTTGAGTTTTTAGCATAAAGGGCTGTTGAATTTTGTCAAAGGCCTTCTCTGCATCTATTGAGATAATCAAGCAGTTTTTGTCTTTGGTTCTATTTATGTGATGGATTACATTTATAGATTTGCGTATGTTGAACCAGCCTTGCATCCTTGGGATGAAGCCTACTTGATCATGATAGATAAGCTTTATGAGGTGCTTTTGCATTTGGATTGCCAGTATTTTATTGAAGATATTTGCTTTGATGTTCTTCATGGATATGGGCTTGAAATTTTATTTTTTAGTTGTGTCTCTGCCTGGTTTTGATATCAGGATGATGTTGGTCTCATACAATGAGTTAGGGAGGATTCCCTCTTTTTGTCTTGTTTGGAATAGTTTCAGAAGGAATGGTACCAGATCCTCTTTGCATGACTGGTAGAATTAGGCTGTGAAACCATCTGGACCTGGACTTTTTTTGGTTGGTAGGCTATTAATTGCTGCCTCAACTTCAGACCTTGTTATTGGTCTATTCAAGGATTCTGCTTCTTCCTGGTTTAGTCTTGGGAGGGTGTAAGTATCCAGGGATTTATCCATTTCTTCTAGGTTTATATGCATAGAGTTGTTTGTAGTAATCTCTGATGGTAATTTGTATTTCTGTGGAATTGGTGCTGATATCCCCTTTGTGGTTTTTTTGGCATCTATATGATTCTTCTCTCTTTTCTTTTTTATTAGTCTGTCTGGCAGTCTGTCTATTTTGTTGATCTTTTAAAAAGCCAGCTCCTGGATTTATTGATTTTTGAAGGGTTTTTTTGTGTCTCTATCTCCTTCAGTTCTGCTCTGATCTTAGTTCTTTCTTGTCTTCTGTTAGCTTTTGAATTTGTTTGATATTGCTCCTCTAGCTCTTTTAAATGTGATGATAGGGTGTTTATTTTAGGTATTTCCTCACTTCTCTTTTGGCATTTAGTGCTGTAAATTTCCCTCTAGATATTGCTTTAAATGCATCCCAGAGGTTCTTGTATGTTGTGTCTTCATTCTCATTGGTTTTGAAGAATATCTTTATTTCTGCTTTCATTTCATTATTTATCTAGTAATCATTCAGGAGCAGGAGCAGGTTGTTCAGTTTCCATGTAGTTGCACGGTTTTGAGTGAGTTTCTTAATCCTGAGTTCTAATTTGATTGCTCTGTGGTCTGAGAAACTGGTTGTTATGCTTTCTGTTCTTTTGCATTTGCTGAGGAGTGATTTACTTCCAATTATGTGGTCAATTTTAGAGTAGGTGTGATGTGGTGCTGAGGAGAACATATATTCTGTGGATTTGGGGTGGAGAGTTCTGTAGATGTCTATCAGGTCCACTTGGTCCAGATCTGTGTTCAAGTCCTGGATATCCTTGTTAATTTTCTGTCTCGTTGATCTGTCTAATATTGACAGTGGAGTGTTAAAGTCTCCCATTATTATTGTGAGGGAGTCTAGGTCTCTTTGTAGGTCATTAAGAACTTGCTTTATGTATCTGGTTGCTCCTGTATTGGGTGCGTATATATTTAGGATAGTTAGCTCTTCTTGTTGCATTGATCCTTTTACCATTATGTAATACCCTCCTTTGTCACTTTTGATCTTTGCTGTTTTAAAGTCAATTTTATCAGAGACTAGGATTGCCCCTGCTTTCTTTTGCCCTCCATTTGCTTGGTGAATCTTCCTCCATCCCTTTATTTTGAGTCTATGTGTGTCTTTGCACATGAGGTGGGTCTCCTGAATACAGCACACTGATGGGTCTTGACTTTTTAATCCAATTTGCCAGTCTGTGTCTTTTGATTGGGCATTTAGCCCATTTACATTTAAGGATAATATTGTTATGCGTGAATTTTATCCTGCCACTTTGATACTAGCTGGTTGTTTTGCCTATTAGTTGACACAGTTTCTTCATTGTGTCAATGGTCTTTACCATTTGGTACATTTTTGCAGTGGCTGGTACTGGTTGTTTCTTTCCATGTTTAGTGCTTCTTTCAGGAGCTCTTGTAAGGCAGGCCTGGTGGTGAGAAAATCTCTCAGCAATTGTTTGCCCATAAAGGGCAAAACTTATGAAGCTTATGAGGCTCCTCCCCTTATGAAGTTTAGTTTGGTTGGATATGAAATTCTGGGTTGAAAGTTCTTTTCTTTAAGGATGTTGAATATTGGCCCCCACTCTCTTCTGGCTTGTAGGGTTTCTGCTGATGAATATGCTGAGTCTGAGGGGATTCCCTTTGTGCATAAACCAACCTTTCTCTCTGGCTGCCGTTAGCATTCTTTCCTTCATTTCAACCCTAGTGAATCTGACAATTATGTGCCTTGGGGCTGCTCTTTTTGAGGAATATCTTTGAGTTGTTCTCTGTCTTTCCTGGATTTGAATGTTGGCCTGCCTTGTTAGGTTGGGAAAGTTCTCCAGGATAATATCCTGAATAGTGTTTTCCATCTTGGATTCCTTCTCCCTGTCACATTCAGGTATACTGACCAAATATAGATTAGGTCTTTTCACATAATCCCATTGTTCTTGGAGGCTTTGTTCATTTCTTTTCACTCTTTCTTCACTAATCTTGCCTTCTCATTTTATTTCATTGAGTTGATCTTTAATCTCTGATATCCTTTCTTCTGCTTGATTGATTCAGCTGTTGAAACTTGTGTATGCCTCATGAAATTCTTGTGCTGTGTTTTTCAGCTTCAAGCAATTTACATTCTTCTCCAAGCTGGTTATTCTAGTTAGCATTTCATCTAACCTTTTTTCAAGGTTGTTAGTTTCTTGGCATTGGGTTAGAACATGTTCCTTTAGCTCAGAGAAGTTTGTGATTACCCACCTTCTGAAGCCTGCTGCTGTCAATTTGTCAAACTCATTCTCCATCTGGTTTTGTTCCCCTGCTGGTGAGGGGTTGTGATCCCTTGGAGGAGGAGAGGCCTTCTTGGTTTTGGTAATTTCAGCCTTTTTGTACTAGTTTTTTCCCCGTTTTCATGGATTTATCTATCTTTGGTCTTTGAAGTTGGTGACTTTTGAATGGGGTCTATGAATGTATGTCCTTTCTGTTGATGTTGAGTATATTTCTTTCTGTTTTTTAGTTTTCCTTCTAACAGTCAGGCCCCTCTGCTGCAGGACTGCTGGAGATCCACTCCAGACTTTGATTGCCTGGGAATCACCCATGAGGGCTGCAGAACTGCAAGGATTGCTGCCTCTTCCTTCCTCTGGTAACTGTGTCCCAGAAGGGTACCTGCCAGATGTCAACCAGAGCTCTCTTGTATGAGGTGATTCTTTGGATATACGGAGTTCAGGGAGCCACTTGAGAGCCAGTCTGTCCCTTATCAGAGCTCAAGTGCTGTGCTGGGAGCTCCGTTGCTCCCTTCAGAGCTGCTGGGCAGGGATGTTTAAGTCTGCTGCAGTAGAACTCACGTCTGCCCCTTTTCCCAGGTGCTTTGTCCTGGGAATGGGGGTCTTTATTTGTAAGTCCTTGATGTGCTGCTGCCTTTTTTCAGAGATGCCCTGCCCAGCAATAAGGGAGTCTAGTCACAGTCTGCCTATAGAGGCATTGATGAACTGCTGCAGGCTCCACCCAGCTGCTGTGTAAACTTCCTCGCAATTTTGTTTACACAGGTAAGGTTAGAACTGTCTCAGAAATGGCAGGCTGCCTCGGTAATGGCAGATTGCCTCAGTAGTGGTGGACTACCTTGGTGTGTGTGTGCATGTGTATGGAATTTGTTCATACTCTTCATTCCAAAAAGCTATACAATACTAATAGGCTTATTTTATGAAATAAAAGTTGAACATTACAGTTTTACATATAGCCAAATTTCTTCAGTCTAACTGTAAATAAAAGGAACTATCCATGTATATTTAGAAAAACATTTTAAAGATAATAACTTTATATCTTCTGTCCCCAATCTCCCATTGAAAATATAAATACAAAAAAGAAGTTAAAATAATATAAGAATAAGTTAATACTTCCATATTACTAACATCTCATAGAATTACTGCATTGATTTTTTACAAAAGAATGCCAAATTGACAATTATATTTCTTAACTATTTCTTTAAAGAAATAAAAAAAAATAAACAGATGAAACTTCCACATTTGGATTGTGTCTCTGTGTTCTGAAAAGAGATCAGCCAAAGTGAATGATCTCATGAAATGAATAATCAAAGTTGTTGCATATTTCTTTTATTTCCAAAGTTACCATTAAGAAAACCCTATTTTTAAGGCTTAGTTATGCGAATGGAAACAACTGATAATTATCCATTAGCACATGTTGTCTGTGTCCACCCACAACCCTCAGATATTTTCATATCACTGCCTGCCTCAACTTTCAATTGTGAGATTGAAAGTTGTCTTTAGCCTGAAAGCCCTTATTGTAAAATATGTGTGAAACTTTATAGAACAATTTTGCATCTCTTTTGCTCAAGATTGTTCAGAAACCCCAGAAGGCTTCTCTACTGGTGCCATAGTTTGAACAATCCCTGAGAGCATTCTTCAATCAATGATTGGAATAGTGGCAGTTACTGTATAAGTAACCAAACTTTCTTAATCTTTCAGCTGTGAAAACTCTGAGTTATGCGTTCCACACCATTTCCCAGAGATCTTCCATGGAATTTGTTTCTAGTTGCTCACTGTGGCAGATGCCTGGATAAATTTCTTCCCCTTCCCTATCTCACATCCTGTCCTCCCTACATCTGTTAATTGAGTTCACATAGTAAATATGCTACTTGGATTTCAATCCTTATTTCAACATCTGCTTCTGAGGAAATACAAACCAAGTTATTTACAATGCCATTTCCCACAGTTTCATGCCTAATGATCTATTCCTTTAAAAGCAAACAGGAACTATCAATGTTTGGTTATGTCTCTAGTTATAACAGGAATATCTCTATATAAATATTACTTATATAAATACTATATTACTTATATATTATAAATGAAATCACAATCATATATAATCTTATATATTACTGTATACAATATATGAATAATTTATATAAGTATAAAGCTAAGGCATCATATAGTTTATATTAGACAATTATAATGCTCACATTTTCATAAACTAAGATTTATCACATCCACCAATGGAAAATTGAGCAGATTTACTACTCTCTTTGAGTAGCACTGCTTTCTGTAAAACAGACTAAATAAGTAAACTTTAGTCTCTCAAAGCTAGCGCTATATATCTTGTTTACTAGTGGGAAAAGATAGCTTTTAATAACTTCAAGTGTGATTTAATGAAATGAGAAATTGTGAAACTTGTGAACAAGATTATTGAAGTTCGTTTGGGCTAATATTTAATTAACATGTTCTTTAATCATTTTTATTTCCAAGTGAAGCAAAACGAAGATCATATAGTTACAAACATTGACTTAACACTTAAAATCATTCATTTAAATGGATTCTTCAATCATTTTGATGATAATGCAAATAATATTTTTGATTTAGATAATGCTTTAATGACTTAATGGTTCTATTTATATAATGTTCTAGAAATTATAAGATTAGTGGTTGTCAGGGGAAGGGCAAGAATTACAGTGTTGGATATGCTTAGCACAAGGTAACCCTTTATAGAGAAGGTGGGGAAGGGAGTGGGCATATAGGTGAAGCAGAATTGGCCATAAGTTGATAAATGTTCATACTGGATAATTAGTGCATGGAGATGAATTATGCTATTTCTGCACATATTTGGAATTTTCAATAATAAAAGTAGAATTCAGAAAATCATGATTTTTTTAATGTTTCAAACTCAATTTTCCCTAAATAAACTTTATCAAATTGTACCACTTCAGGCTAAAAAATGGCATATTCTCTGTTGTTTCCATGTAACAACTTGTTCCCTCACATAAAATCTTTAATTGTGTTGCCAGTAATTTTGTCAAATCGACACAGAGAAATCGGGCACAGGTTTTGTTGGTAAAGCCTTCTGTTAATTGCAGAAGTGTCTACTGTATGCTAGATAAAAATGAACATAATTTTAATTTGAAAATATTTTTAAAGATGCCATTTAATCCCCTTAAAGCAAACAAGCAAGTACGATATGGTCACTTTAAATTATGTATCAATATAGGCAACAGGGTATGTGCAAAATGTCAACAAACACTTTACCTTCTTACTATGTACATTGTAAGGATTCTTTGAAAAATAAAAAAAATAGAAATAACTTCCTTAAACAATATTCAATATTTTTACTCTGTTCATTAAAATAATATTTTTTTCTGCCTATGGTACTGCCTAATTATTGCTTTATTCAGAAATCTAGAAATCACTTTTGCACCAGGAGTTGTGTGTATATGACAACATGCTCTGTGTCCCTTTGCTATTGAAAGTAGACAGTGGTAATAGATATCTTTTCAGAAATGGTTTGAACATTGTACTTAGACTAGAAATTCTTACTATAAAATATGTGTGAAATGTTATAGCTCAACTTTGGTTCCTGAATAAATGTTCAAAATTGTATTTACCTTAACTGTTAATAAAATGATCACTTTAACAGATAATTAATGGCTCACATCATGTTTTTCAATTCAAAATAAATGTTACCTTCTATTCCTTTTTTATGTTAGACTTCAACATCTTGACAATACTCTGTCTTAATTAAAGGCTCCAAAATCCCTATCTTGAATAAACTAAAGTTAATGAAGTCCTTGAATAGGTATGCTACAGAAAGTGATACATAACTATACAAATCACTTTACAGTCATTATTTGTTTCTTCCACAATTCCTTAATATGGAACGAAAAGTATTTTTTAAACTTTCCTCTAGTGTTGATAATTTTTTTGTTCTATACCATACTTAAAATACTGCTCTTGGACAAAAGAAGAGTAAGCCTAGAGAGAGCAGTTGAGATAAGTTGACTTTTTAACACAGCAAAATTGTTATTCTTTACCTGTAACCATTTAGTAAAACCTTTTCTTCCTAGTTTGTTTAGTGTCTCTAGTTGCATCAAACATCCTTGACTACTGCCTTTATAGAACTCACCTGTATTACTAATGTTGCTTTATATTTCCTACAGTACATTTTAGGTTTAAATCCTACAATGATTGGAGTTCCGTTTGTGTTAAAAGGAAGAAGTTTTCCAACCTCTGGTCTTACAGAAAACTCAGGATCACTGCCAGGTAGGAAGTATGCAGTGAATGGCTCAGGATATCTGGAACAAAAGTACAAAATTCAGCTTATTAAACTTGATCATTATCTCATTCTCTTTGTGAGAACTTGAGTAGAATTTAAATCATGCTACAATAGGCCTAGGTAAATATGAATGCTGAATGCTTACCAAATAATAGTGAGGAGGCATTTTTAAAAAATTACTGAAAAGAGTTATTCTTCTCAGGGTGACAAAATGAAAATTCTAAAGGTTTTTAAAGTCACATCTTACATTTTTAATGCACAAAGAAGCCAGGTACAGTGGCTCATACATACAATCCCAGAATTTTGGGAGGCCGAGGCAGGTGGATCACTTGAGGTCAGGAGTTGAAGACCAGCCTGGCCAACATGACAAAACCCCATCTCTACTAAAAGTACAAAAATTAGTTGGGCATGGTGGTATGTGCTTAT
This sequence comes from Callithrix jacchus, assembly GCF_049354715.1. Classification (NCBI taxonomy): domain Eukaryota; kingdom Metazoa; phylum Chordata; class Mammalia; order Primates; family Cebidae; genus Callithrix; species Callithrix jacchus. The sequence goes on along the minus strand of NC_133524.1, from coordinate 37,366,612 downwards.
AATCCCAGCTACTCAGGAGGCTGAAGCAAGAGAATGACTTGAACCCAGGAGATGGAGGTTGCAATGAGCCCAGATCATACCATCGCACTCCAGCCCAGGTGACAGAGTAAGATTGTTCGGTGGCTCACACTTGTAATCCCAGCACTTTGGGAGGCCAAGGCAGATGGATCATCTGAGGTCAGGAGTTCAATACCAGCCTGGCCAACATGGTGAAACCCCATTTCTACTAAAAATACAAAAAAAAAAAATAGCAAAGCATGGTGGTGTGTGCCTGAAATCCCAGTTACTCAGGAGGCTGAGACAGGAGAATTGCTTGAACCCAGGAGGCAGAGGTTGCAGTGAGCCGAGATCGCACCATTGCACTCTAGCCAAGGCAACAAGAACAAAACTGTCTCAAAATAATAATAATACACAAATTAAAAAACATTGAATATATATGACAACATGTTCTGTGTGCCCATGCAAAAAGAACTTGTGCAAAAAACTCTGGTCAGAGCTTTCAATACTATGTTGAATACAAGTGACAAGAGAATGCGATCTCATTCACAATTGTACAAAAAGAATAAAACACTTAGGACTACAGCTAACCAGAGAGGTAAAATATTTCTATAATGAGAATTACAAAACAGTGCTCAAATAAATCAGATAGGACACAAACAAATGAAAAAAGACTCCATGCTCATGGATAGGAAGAATCAATATTGTTAAAATGGCCATACTGCCCAAAGCAATTTATAGATTCAATGCTATTCCTATCAAACTACCAATGACATTCTTCACAGAATTAGAAAAACACCTGAATAGCCAAGGGAATCTTAATTAAAGTAGCAAGGCTAGAGGCATAATCTTACCAGAATTCAAACTATGCAACAAGGCTATAGCAACCAAAGCAGCAAGGTACTAGTAGAAAATCAGACACATAGACCAATGGAACAGAATAGAGAGCCCAGAAATAATGCCATCTTTGAAAAAGCTGACAAAAACAAGCAATGGGGAAAGGACTATCCATTCAATAAATGATGCTGGGATAACTGGCTGGCCATATGCAGAAGATTGAAGTGGGACCCTTACCTTATACCACATACAAAAGTCAACTCAAGATGGATTAAAGACTTAAATTTAAAATCCCAAATCACAAAATATCTGGAAGAAAACCCAGGCAATACCATTCTAAGAACAAGCAAAGATTTCACAATGAACCTGACAAAAGCAATTGCAACTAGAACAATTTTTTTACAAAAGGGATTTAATTAAACTAAAGAGCTCCTGCACAGCAAATGACACTATCAACAGAGTAAACAACCTACAGAATAGATTATTGGTAAATCATGCATCTGACAAAGGTCTAATATCTAGTATCTATAAGAAACTTATATTTACAAGAAGAAAACAACCCCATTAAAAAGTGGGCAAAGGACATGAATAGACACTTTTCAATAGAAGATATACATGTGGCCAAAGAGCATATGAAAAAATGTTTAACATCACAAATAATGTAAGAAATACAAATCAAAACCACAATGAGATATCATCTCACATCAATCAGAATGGCCATTATTAAAATGCCAAAGGAAAATAACATGCTGATGAGGTTGCAGAGAAAATGGAACACACATACATTGCTGGTGGAAGTGTAATGCTTTATGTCTATAGAAGCAAACCAGCACTACCCCAGGCATTTTCAAATGCCACCTAAGGGGGGCGATATTGCCCTGGTTACTTCCAAACCTGTTTTTTTGCTCTTTGTTGGCACTGTCTCAACTATGTGACTCTAACTTGTAAAGTTCTATATACATCTACACGAAGATTTTTGATAAATAGCCCCAACAGTCCCCTTTTAATGGAGGTCAAGATGGCTTCCAAAAGGTTTTTCTTCACCCAGTATAGTTTGCAAGGTTTCTATTTCTTGGTTTATAGTTTTTTCTATGGACTCCTATGCTCAAGCAAGCTACAAAGAAGCACAAATTTAAAAATCAGATGAAAATAGAGCTTCTCTGTTTCAATACTAAGGGTTTGTGTGTACAGTGTCAGTGAGGAGGGTGAATAGGAATGGGGATAGTGAAGTATGATTTAAAAATAATCTTAATTGAAAAGGATAAGACTGATACAAGTACAGACTCTACTGAGGACAGATTTTTATATAAATTATATAAATTTTATTAAAAAATATAAATTATATATACAGAATTTATATAAAAAGCTATATAAAAATATATTTACACACTTTGGGAGGCCGAGGTGGGTGGATCACGAGGTCAAGAGATTGAGACCATCCTGGTCAACATGGTGAAACCCTGTCTCTACTAAAAATACAAAAAATTAGCTGGGCATGGTGGCGCATGCCTGTAATCCCAGCTACTCGGGAGGCTGAGGCAGGAGAATTACCTGAACCCAGGAGGCGGAGATAGCGGTGAGCCGAGATTGCGCCATTGCACTCCAGCCTGGGTAACGAGAGCAAAACTCCGTCTCAAAAAAAAAAAAAAAAAATATATATATATATATATATATATATAATTTTTAAATTAATTTATTTATAAATCTACATATGAATATATGAATATAACATATTAATATTATAGCATATTAATAATTTATATAATCTATTCATAATTTATATATAAAGATTTTTATATAAGTTATATCTTCCTTTATATGGCATTCCTTAAATTATACTTTCCCATAAGATGTAAGATACTTATTCTGCCTGTAGCTGCCAAAGCTAATGATGAGTATAACTCTCTAAGAGAACAGGAATGTTTAGTAGCTTTCTCAGGGATGTTGATATGGAAAATATATCTAGGCAAATCTGCCGTATTTGTTAGCCTGCCACAGTTCAGAATGGCCTGAATCTAAAATTTACAGGATGACAAGCTAAGGTAGGAATGTAAAGAAGGGTATCTCTGGGATAGGACCAGAGATATTGGAGGGGGGAGTTGAGCCATCTTCCTTAAATGTGCACCCCACCCACTAAGCATCGACAAGTCTAGAACTTACTTTATTCTTCACTGTGGTTGTGTAAACATTTGTTTGTGTGTGTGTGTGTGTGTGTGTGTGAGAGAGAGAGAGAGAGACAGCGATATCTAGTTTGTAGTAGCATACAAATTAAATTCTATATATGCTAAACATTTAGTAGGCATGTGACAATCATTTACTATTATTATTATTATTATTATTGTATTGTTTTTAGGTAGCTCAGACAAGGAAATTAGAAACAGCAGTGAATGATCATGAATAATCACTTAAGTGAGTTCATATTGTCCTAAATTTGACACAGCTCTGATCTTTACTGGAAACAAATTATTTTTAGTTCTTTTTCTTGATAACAATATTATTAAGCATGGTAGACAACTTGTGTCTTGGGAGACATCCCCTTTCATATGTTTGTGACAAGAATGTGGCAGCCATTCTCTAAGGTAAAAATAATTGTATTCATAAAATTAAAATAGCTGCTCACATAAATACTGACTAATGCTAGAAAGTTGATGCTAATGCATAGAGGAGATATGTAAGATTTCCAAAGGGGAAAATTTCTGTTAATTTTTACATGTTTTTAGAAATTATAAAAACACTTTTTCATCTCCATCTGGAGCATTTAAAAGCTGTTTGTTTCAGTCAGTGGAACATCCTTGAGAAAACTGCTTACAAAACAATTTCATCAAGTTTTTTTAATGTGTCATCATTTATTTTATTTTTAGACAAAGTCTTGCTCTGTCGCCGAGGCTGCTGAAGTGCAGTGATGGGATTTTGGCTCGCCACAACCTCCACCTTGGGGTTTAAGCAATTCTCCTGCCTCAGCCTCCTGAGTAGTGCGTGCCACTGCACTAGGCTAATTTTTTTTTTTTTTTTTTTTTAGTAGAGATGGGGTTTCACCATGTTGGCCAGGCTGGTCTTGAACTTCTGAACTCAGGTAATTTGCCCATCTCAGCCTCCCAAAATGCTATGCCTACAGAAGTGAGCCACCATGCCCAGCCACCATCATTTCTTTTTAAGACAGTAGCTTTATTGTTATTGTTAGAAATAAATGGAGACCCAGCTGTGGTGTAAAAGTGTTAATGAATTAGAGAGGATTTAAACAATGTGGGCAGCATGATTCACTAAAGATTTCTTAAATTATATGTATTCAGGTGTGTGGTTATTATATGTATATGTGTGTATATATATACACACACACAGCCCTACACTTAGTTTTCTTAATGAAAATGCTCATCTACAGATTTTCACTTTATAACAAGACAATTTCTATGTAGATGATCCCAAATGATTATTTCAAAATATGATTAGGTTATATTACTAAGAAACCATTTGTTTCTAATTTCTATACTCTACCTGAACTGAGTTGGACTTAGTGGCTATGAGATGGTATAGTTCTCACTTCCTAAGATTTACCTTGTAGTTTTTTGTGTAATTCATAATGCTCATTTTTATGAAAATAATTTTTAAATGTTATCACAAAAGGCAGACATTAGTAAAAACTAGGATATTCAGAAAAATAAGAAAATGATATTCTCAGAAGTTTTACTTCTTGCTAATCACTGACATGCATATAAAATATTTTAAGAATAGCTAAACTATTTTGATACTTTGAACTGTTATGTTTTTATAATAATTCTTCAGAATACTTTGTATTATTATGTTTAAAATTACCCTTTGATACACTAACACTTTACATATTTAATTTAGGAAACAGAGTAGCTACCACTATAGGGTTTGCCATGCATCTTTGTCCTTCTTTCCTTTCCCTGTATTCCCAGTACACACACAAAAATGTAGTCACTAGGATAGGGGGTCATTCCTTTTTAGAACTTATTTTACTCCTGATTCCCTAAAGAAAAAGGAAATATTACTGGGTTCATAAGGAAGCAGTCAAATCCTGACATCTTTAAAAAGTGTGCAAAGGATCTGAACAGACATTTGTCAAAAGACGACTTACAAATGATCAATGGGTACATTAAAAACGCTCAACGTCATTAATCTTCAGAGAAATGCAAATCAAAACTACAATGAGCTATCATCTCACTCTAGTTAAAATGACTATTAGGAAAAAGAGAAAAAATAAATGCTGGTAAGAATGCAGAGAAAAGGGAACTCATATACTGCTTGTGGGAATGTAAATTAATACAACCATTATGGAAAATGGTATGGAGATTTCTCAGATAAACTAAAACTATAACTACTTTATGATCTAGTAACCCTACTATTGGTTATTTATCCAATGGAAAGAAAACAAGTATATCAAATGGAGATGTGCACACCCCTATTTACTACAGAACGTTTCACAATAACCACGATAGGAAATCAACTTAAGTGTCCATTAATAGATTCATGGAAAAAGAAAATGAGGCATATTTACACAATGAAATACTACTCAGCCATAAAAATCATGAAGTCCTTTCATTTGCAGCAACATGGATGAAAATAGAGGTCATTATGTTAATGAAATAAGCCAGGCACAGAAAGACAAATATCATATGTTCTCACTTATAGGTGAGAGCTAAAAATGTTGACCCCATGGAGATAGACAGTACAATGATAGTTACCAGATGTGGTGATGGGTGAGGAGGTGGGGTAAAGAGAGGTTGGTTAATGAGCACAAACATACAGTTAGATAGAAATAATAAATTCTAGTGTTAGCTAGACTAGTAGACTGACTATAGTTAACTATAATTTCTTGTTTCAAAATAGCTAGAACAGAAGATTTCAAATGTTCCCAACACAAAGAAATGATAAGTGTTTGAGGTGATGGGTATCCTAAACACCAAGATTTTATCATTACACATTGTGTGCAAGTATCATAATACCATATGTAACCCATAAAGGTGTATAATTGTTAGGAGTCCATCAATCAATAAATAACATGTATAGCAAAAACAGTCTTGGAAAAAAGAAACATCTACAATTATATACAGAGATATCAACACTTCTCTCTCATCAATTATTAGAACTACTGAACAGAAAATTAGGGGGAAAAAAACAAAAAATAAAAATTAAAAATTAAAAAACCTTAAATAAAACCATCAACAAACATGCTCTAACAGATATTTGTAGAACACTCCATCTACCTCTATTCTGTTGATTTCTATTTTTATCCATAGGCCCTCTGCCCAAGCAAATTGCTCAGAAGCTCAAATGATTAAATTTCTACAGAGTATGTTTTCTGGTCATGATGAAATCTAATTAAAAATCAATAAGAGAAAGACAACAAAAATCCTCAAACACTTGTAAATTAAGTGTCTCTCTTCTAAATAATCCCTGGGTCAAAAAAGAAATATCAAAGGAATTACAAATACTAAACAAATATGAAAAAAACAACATACTAAATTTGTGAAATACAGCTAAAGCAGTATCCAGAAGGAAATTTATAATACTAAATAACATAGAAAAAAGAAAAGGCCTCAAATCAACAATCTGAGCTCCACTTCAGGAAACTAGAAAATTAAGAAAAATCCACAATAAGTAAAGGAAAGAAAACAAAAATGGGAGCAAAAATCAATTTAAAACAGAAAAATCGAGAAAACCAATGAAATTAAAAGCTGGTTCTTTACCAAAACTCAATGAAACTGACACACTTCTAACATGACTGGTAGTGGTTAAAAGGAGAAGCTGCAAATGATCAATTTCAGAAATAAAAGAGGAGATATTACACAGACTCTGCAAGTCTCAACAGATTCTTAAGGAAGTATACTGAACAACTTTATACAATGTTTGACAATTTAGAATAAATGAAACGATTACTTGAAAAGCGCAGACTACCAAAACTCATCCAGTATGAAATAAATTACCTTACTTGACATCTTAGAGTAATTAAATCTATAATTTTAAAAAGCTTCTGAAAAAGAAATCTTCAGTCTCAGATGATTTCAGTGGATAATTCTATGAAACATTCAAAAGATAATTATAACCAATTCTAAACATTATCTTCAAAAAATGGAAGAGAAGGGAACATTTCTAACTCATGTTTTGATAACAGCAGTACTCAGATTGGAAAACCAGACAAAAAGAATGCAATAATAATAATTAAAATTAAAAATTTAAAATTAAAAATCAAACTATAGCCCAATACTTCTATGTAGTTAGACACAAAAATAATGACCAATTAGAGCAAATTCAATGCAATAATGCATATAAAAATACATAACAATACCAAGTGGATTTTATTACAGGAATGTAAATCTGGTTCAATATTTTTAAATTCAATCAATGTAACCCACCATTTCAACAAGTTATATAAGAAGCATTTGACATAAACACATATTCTTGGTAGGACCTTCAAAAAAATTAGACATGGGGAATTAGGAATTGTTTCCCCAAATATATGTTGAAGTCCTAACTCCAGTGCCTATGAATATGACCTTATTTTAATATAGAGTCATATCAGATGTAATCAAGCCAGGATGAGGTCATTATGAATTTTTAATGCAATATAACTGGTTTTATAAGAAGAGGAGAAGATATACAGACAGGGACACACAGAGAGAATGGCATGTGATGATGAAGGCAGGGATTGGAGTGATATATGTACAAGCCAATGAACTCTAAGGATAGCTGGCAACACCAGAAGCTAAGAGAAACTCATAGATCAGATTCTTCCCTAGGGCCTGAAGAGAAAGTATGGCTCTGCTGACACATTATTTTTTAAATTTCTAGTCTCCAAAACTGTGAGAAGATACATTTCTGTTGTTTTAAGCCACCTAGTTTGTAGTAGTTTGTTACAGCAGCCCTAGGAAACTAATACAGAGATGAACAGCTTCCTCCACCTGTTGAAAGTTACCTTAAAATACTATGCAGCTAACATCATATGTAATGGTGAAAGGTTGAATGCTTTCTACCTAAGTTTGGAAAAAAAGGCAATGATGTCTACTCTCATCAGTCTTATTCGATATAGTACTGGCAGTCCTAGCCAGTGAAATGAGGCATAAAAGGGGGAAAAAATTCATATAGGTTGAAAATGAAGAAATATAACTATCCCTTTGTGTGGAAGACATGATTGTCTATATAGAAAATGCCAAGGAATCCAAAAGCAATGCTTGTAGAATAAATAACTGTTCAGAAAACTCAGAAGATACAAAATAAGCACACATACCAATAGCACTTCTAAATACTAGCAACAAACGTGGAGACTGAAATTGAAAATACAATAGCATTTGTAATCACTCTAAAAGTACAACGTCTAGATGAAAATGTATCAAAACCTGTACAGAGTCTATAATCTGAAAGTTATAAAACACCAATGAAAGAAATCAAAGATCTAAGAAAATTGAGAGATCTACCATATGTGGTATGGATTAGTAAAATATATAGTAGTGTATGTAACACAGTAAAAATGTCAAATGTTAGCAATTTGATATATAAGCTTAATAAATTTCTTTTACAATAACATAAGAATTTTGTAGACATAGATAAGCTTATTTTTATAATATATATACAGAGGTAATGGAAGTAGAAGAGCTAAAATAATTTTAAAAGGAACTCATAAAGTGAGAGGAATCACTCTACCTGACCGTGGTGTTATTAGCAATGGATAAAGAGAAAGAATAGAAAACCCCAAACTAGATTGACACAAATACATCCACCTTGACTTTGGACAAAGTTTCAAAATCAATTCAATGGAGGAAAGATAGTCTTTTAAACAAACGTTGTTGGACATCCTTAAGGAAAATGAACCCCCAACCTAAACCCCATGCCATATCCAACAGTTAACTTAAAATATATAATGGCTTTAAGTTTGAAACACAAAACTCTAAAATTTTTAAAAGAGAACATGAAAGAAAATCTTTGGGATTTTGTAAGAGATGGGTCAGAGCAGTGCGAGAAACCATAGAGAAAGGAGCAGGTCTTCTGAAAGGTTATAAGGCTCTGCAAAGCTTGGTGGGGGAGTGGGTACAGAGAATAGCTGAAGGCAGCTGTTCTCTTACCCTGAAGCAGAGAGTGAGGAGTAGGTACAAGGGAGTGTAGGAGAATTTATCTTAAACAGGATTAAACATTTAAAAGTTATTGGGCATTGTGTTGAACAATTCATATACACTGCATTATTTGTTCTCATGGCAACATTATGGGTTATATTTTATCTCCACTTTAAAAATGAGGAAATGGAAGCTCAGAGAAGCAAAAACATATAGTTGAAAGTCCCACAGGTGGTTGAGCAAAAAATTATTTCTCATTCTGTTTGACTGTGAAACCAATTTTTTTCACAAGAATATCATTTTTTCAAACTGTAAGAGAAATTTCAGATCGTATATTTTAATATCCACTCGATGTTACAATTTCTTCTACATTACAGATACTTCTCTGATTTAACACTGAATACTCTCCAGCAAAGTGGAACATTCTGATCCCCAAAACTATCGCTAAATTTAACTGTCTTTACCTCCTTAAAGCCTCTCCAACCTATTTTCCCTCTAAACTTTCACTGCAAAAAGTTCAAGCAACCTTCAGAAAACAGCATTAGCCAACTAACTAATCTATCTCCATTCACTCTTACCCTTTTTGCATTTGTTTTCTATACATTTCAGCTAAATGTTCTTTTTCAAATATATCACTCTGCTGATTAAATGATTTTTTATACTTCTTTGGATAAACAGCAAACATCTTGCCATAGCCTGTAAGAACAGTAACTGTTAGGTGCTGGTTTGCTTAGGTCTGTACCAGTTTACCTTGTTGCCAAACCTAATTATTAATTATCCTCTTTAATTCTCAAGATGGTTCAAGTTTAGACAGTGAATTTTGTGAATAGCCTATCTGCTGTACAGACTTGTATAACCTGGCTCCAAATATAAGTGATTATACATTTAACTGTTCATCACTCATTTTCACCATAAAGCTGGACTACTGTTACAAAAAACCATTTCAGCCCTCGAGAAATAGATGAAATATATACAAGGCTAATAGGTACTTATTCATGAAAACTACTGAACTTCAGATAAGGATAGTGTAAGAAATCACATGCAAAAGATACATATTATGTAATTTCATTTATTTGAAATATCAGAAAGTGCAAAACTATAGAGACAAAGCAAATTAGTGGTTGACTGAAACTGGTAAAGGGTATGAGAGTTGACTGCAAAAGGGTTTGAGGGAAATGTGGGGGGAAAAGGAAAAGTTCTATATCTAGAATGTAGTAATGATTGCGAATTCTATAATTAAAAATTATTAAAATGTACATTTACAATGAATGAATTTTATGTTATGCATCCTATACCTCAAAAAGCTGTAAAAGTATATTTTACATGTGAGATAAGTAAAAATATTGTAATACCGCCTATGTTAGCACAAATATGACAAAGACCACTATGGTAGAAAGTAAATAAAACATAACATGGAATCAATGTGGGTTTACCCAACCATTTCTGCTTAGTTAAACCATTTGATATAGTAACACAATTGACATTTGCAGAAAAACACCGAAACATCCTCTGAAAACAAATGGAAATATTATTAGTATCCTGTATTTCAATTTTTAATTATCTACTTTTGTTTTCCTTTCTGGCCTTCACTTTGTATACCCTATTTTCCAATTTTTAAACAAAAATTTATGTAGTATATAAAGCTTTGATTCAGAGAACCAATGTTGCACTGGCTTAACCAGCGAAAGATGAACTATAGAATTTCCTATCTTAAATTTCATTCCAAAGTTTAGCATATTCACTAAAACAGCTACACACTTTTGTTTAATATATTACCTTGTCTGACTTGTCAGCCTAAAGTCAAAAACAGATTCCTTAAATAAACCAACTCCTTCAATGTCAATGACAGCATCCACATCAGGTTCAGTAGCAATCACCCTTATGGGAAACTTCCAGATCCCTTCTGTTATGCACTCTATTTTCAGTGTTATTTCAGTCCTTGAATATAAAAGGAGATTTTTAAGGATACCACATGAAAACAAGAGAATAAATATAGTAAGGTAATATCAAGGTAAAAATGTAAGCAAACTTTATGTTTCAGTGAAAACACTAGAGCATTTAATTCTTAAAAATAATGTAAATGACTTTTAATTATATTTTAGAAACTATTTTTAGGTCATAGATTATCATTCTCCCTTTGAAATAATTATTTTTACGGCATTTTATCTACCCTCTAGTTATTTTCTAAGAACCAATAACATATGCAGAATGAATTCTGCAAATTTTCTGTAGCCAGCATAGAATATCATAGTGTATAAGAAGGTAAGAGTGGATTCGGCAAAATGAACCCATGTTTTATACTAATAGATATTCCATTTGGGGATTTTTTTCACAAATGAAACATTATGAGAAAGTATTTTCAACTCTTGCTTCACAAAGAAAAAATATATTTTCTGTGAAAACATACAAAGCCCATATACTTGACTTAGATGGCCGCTTTTAAAAAATTAAATTGCAATTGGTAAAGACCACATACACCTTGCAGAATAAGATAAAATTGAGTGGCAATTAAGGAAGAAAGTTACTAGAGACAGATTTTAGACTTCCAAAGCATTTGACTATGACAAAGAGTGGAAAGACAGGGCAGTAGCCAGAGTTGACGAATGGTTATCTGTTTGCTTATTTAGGGTAGAAATGACACACATGTAACAGTGTGATTTCAATATCATAAGTCAGGATTCGAAAAGGAATCTCAAATCTCTTCCTTAAAAGTGACAGAAAGAACTGTTCTGGGAACTGTTCTGGGAATACAAAATTAATAACTTCTTAGGTAGGACTACAAAATTACTCAACCATTTTGTGAGCAACTGGATGATATCTTATCAATTTTGTGCAAAGCAGTATGGCAATTTCTCAACAGAACTACCACTGGACACAGCAATCCCATTACTAGATATAAACCAAAAGGAATATAAAATCATTCTATCATAAAGACACATGTACTTGTGTGTTCATTCCAGCACTATTCACAATAGTAAAGACATGGAATAACTTAAATGCCCATCAAAGGAAGACTGAATAAAGAAAATGTGGTGCATCTACACCACAAAATACCCAAAATACCATGCATCCATTAAAAAAAGAGAGAATGGCCGGGCGTGGTGGCTCAAGCCTGTGGTCCCAGCACTTTGGGAGGCCAAGGCGGGTGGATCACAAGGTCAAGAGATTAAGACCATCCTGGTCAACATGGTGAAACCCCGTCTCTACTAAAAAATATACAGAAAATTAGCTGGGCATGGTGGCGTGTGCCTGTGATCCCAGCTACTCAGGAGGCTGAGGCAGGAGAATTGCCTGAACCCAGGAGGCGGAGGTTGCGGTGAGCCCAGATCGCACCATTGCACTCCAGCCTGGGTAACAAGCGTGAAACTCCGTCTCTGAAATAATGATAGATAGATAGATAGATAGATAGATAGATAGATAGATAGATAGATAGATAGATAGATAGATGGATGAGATTATGGCTGTGTGCAGTGGCTCAGGCCTGTATTCCCAGCACTTTGGGAGATCAGGAGGTCAGGAGTTTAAGACCAGTCTGGCCAAATGGTGAAACCCTATCTCTACTAAAAATAAAAATAATTAGCCAGGTGTAGTGGCAGGTGCCTATAATCCCAGCTACTTGGGAGGCTGAGACAGGAGAATCACTGGAATCTGGGCAGCAGAGATTGTAGTGAGCTGAGATTGCTTCACTGTACTCCAGCCTGGGTGACAGAGTGAGACTCTGTCTCAAAAATAATAATAATAAAATAAAAACAGAAAAAGATTGTCTTTTTCAGACACATAGATACAGCTGGAGGCCATTATCCTTAGCAAACTAACATAGGAGAAAACCAGGAAACCGAATACCACATGTTCTCACTTATAAGTGGGAGCTAAATGATGAGAACACATGGACAAAAAGAAGGGCACAATAGACACTGGGGCCCACCTGAGAGTGGAGGTTGGAAGGAGGAAGAGGAGCAGAATGAGTAACTATTGGGTACTAGTCTTCATACACGGGTGAAGAAATAATCTGTACAGCAAACCCCCATTGACACGAATTTACTTATATAACAAACCTTCACACATACCCCTGAACCTAAAATAACAGTTTTTTTAAAAAGAAAAGAAAGTTTCACTCAATAAATTAGGAGTTTCACTATTGGTACTTTCCTCTGGAGAAATGCCTCTAAGATTTCAAGAAGTGATGTATACAAAGATATTCATTATTGCATTATACTATCAAAAAGTTGGGAGCAAAATTTTAAAATGTTCTTTCAATAGGGTGCTGCTAAAATGAAGTGTGTTGCATAGAAACAATGGAATACTATGCAGTATAATTTAGTTAATGATGACCAATACACAATCTTAAGCTTAACACATCCAAATATACATTTTAAACCTATACCTCTTTCACATTCTCCTGTCTTTGTAAACAAAACTATATTACTCTCTTACCACTATTTCAAGACCATTATTTCAAGAACTGGTTTCTCCACTTCTCCTGTTAGCATCTTACAAGATTTCCACAATTTAGAGCTATTGTTTTCTTTCCTTTCTTTCTTTTTTTTTTAAATTTAACTCTGTGTATTCCAGTAAGCCATTCCAAATTAATTTGGAACAAGGGATGGCAGAAGTAAATAAATATGCACAAAATACAATTGTTAAGTTACATCAGGTATCACTTTCACTTACAAAATTTGATGACTCAAGTACACAAGTTGTTCTAAACTAGTTCCCCAAATATTTATTCTTCAATGGTTTTCTATTGTTTCTAACATAAAAGACCAACTCATATTATCATGGACCTATGTGAACAAATCCCAGCAAAATTCTCCAAACTTATTTCCTCCTTTGCTCACTCCATTAGAGAAAGATTGACCTTCTTACTATTCATTGTCTGTGCTAAACACTTCCTGTCTTATGACTTCTGTATTTATTATTTTCTCTGGCTCAAATGCTCTTTCCAACTTTTTTCATCTGTAAGGTCTTCGCTTTGACTATTTCCCCTATTTATTTATTTCTTAGGAAAATATAAAATTTGCTTGCTTGCTTATTCATTTATTTCTGTTATTTATCACTCTCACTAGATGATATATTCCTAAAGTGCAGAGATTTTGTCTCTTTTGTAGATGTTAAATGATTTTTGATAAATTAATATACAGATTCGAATGAATAATACTGAATAATTCCATTCTACAAGCCACTTCTTTGAGTTAATGAGAAGCTGCTGACTCAAAATGTGGTACCCACTGGGGGAATACCACACAATTTCAGGGATGACACAATGAACCATTTTATAATCAATACATATATTCATAACAATGCATATGTGTGATATTTCTTATTTCAAGTTGCCACCAACAAACTCCGAAATAGAACTCATTTCGGAGTTTCTCATTCTGATCAGCTCTTGAGCAGGTAAAAAGTTCTAGGAAAATGTCAAGCTAAGGTAATTCGTATTTCTGAAGATACTATAAGACAAATGATAGCTATTATTTCTTTATCTAGAAAAATGTTTAGACATGTTAAATTAGGATTATCAGACTGATTCATTACAATATTAACCATTGTTCTCATATGTTTTTGTATTGGACCCTTGATTTTTATTGAAAAAAGGCCCATAGGAATAATTTTCCTGCATTTCTTTTGTAAAATTATAATTTAGCAAATTGATTATTATTTTTATTATGCACAACACCGTATTCTGTGAAAAGATGAATGTCAAAATTACCTAGTATTCACTGTTGAAAACATGATATATTTTCTTTTTACCAAAACATAAAAAATGTTATTTTTAAACTTTCCCACAAAAAAGAGAATAATTGAATTGAATACTAATTTATTAATCTAGGTAAAGCATAGTATAATTATTTTCCTGTTATTTTTCATAGCTTAATGCTATTGGTGTAATTTTGATTTTTCTCATTTAATTGTTTCTCTTGCATTGACATTTTGGTTGATGATGAACTGTACATACAATGGTTGTTCCATATGATTATCATACTGTATGTTTACTGTACCTTTTCTGTATTTAGGTACACAATTATTTACCATTGTGTTACAGTTGTCTTCATTATTCAGTAGTAACATCCTGTGTATGTTTGCAGCCTAGAAGCAATAGGCTGTACCATATAGGCTAGGTATGCAGTAGGCTACACCATCTAGGTTTGTGTAAATACACTCTATGATGTGTGCACAATGATGGAATCACCTAAGGATGTATTTCTCAGAACATATCTCTGTCTTCAAGTGATACATGATTGTACATATAAAAGACGGAATCACAGTAAATGAATATATGTATATATGCACAAAATAGCATTGCTATACCATATCAGAACATCACAGTGTGAAATTTATCTCACAGAAATTTATCAATCATCAAAAAATGTTGCCCTAAATTAGTTTCCCAAATATTCACCAAAATGTTCTAAATCCACAAAATTTTTAATGAGTATAAATTCACATTGGCTCTACTCATATTCACAAATAATAACATTGTTCCCTTTCTAGTGTTGCTGTAATTTCCACATCATTGCATTAATACAATATGAAGCAAATGTAAAAAAATTAACAAGCAAATATATAAAACTACAAAAAATAAAATACAAAAAATGGAAAATGTCAATGTGTATGGTATACTTTCTTCTTGTAGCTTGATTTCATTACTGCTTCCTTAAGATGACCCTGTATCTTTTAGTTATCAGACTATATATTCATAGCTACTTTACATGTATGATTACATAAAATACAAGGCTGAACTTTAGAAATTAACCCAGCAATCCCACTACTGGGTATATACCCAAAGAAAAATAGATCATTATACCAAAAATCCACATGCACTTGTATGTTCATTGTCACATTATATTCACAATATCAAACAACATGGAATTAACCTGTGTGGCCATCAATGGTGGCTTGGTACACAATGGAATAACATGCAGCCATCAAAAAGAATGAAACCATGTCCTTTGCATGCATCCATGTCCTCTTTCCATGGTCGGGGCTGAAAGCCATAACCCTAAGCAAATTAAGGCAGGTATAGAAAACCAGATACTGCATGTTCTCACTAACAAAAAAGAACTAAACATTCAGCACCTGTGGCCATAAACATGGGAAGAACAGACACTACAAACTACTACTTGGGAAGGGGATAGGTTAAAAAGGTACTATTAGGTACTATGCTCCCTGCCTGAGTGCAATATACCCATGTAAAAAATCCTATGGATGTACTACCTGTATCTAAAATAAAAGTTGAGAGAAAAAAAATCATTAAAAACTCAAATAATATTTTCAACTGTTTTTTCATTGCCAGGCTGTACTTTGTGCATATCACGGTGCTCCTCAGTATCTCTGCATTCAGACACAAATAAAGACCTATTTCAGAGTGAAATATCATATAGTTTTTGCAGATGCTGTGTAGCAGGTGTCCAAAAAGCAAACATAATGACACTGGATGAAGTTTCCCAGAGGACAGACATCTAAAGGCCACTCTTCCCACAGATACACTTATACCTTACTAAGGAATATGTAATGTTATGTATTGAGTAGTAAAATGTAATGAAAGCAGTTGCAATGTAAAATATAGCTTAGGCATTTGCATCATTTGAACTGGTTCTAATAAGCAACATCAAGAAATAACATGTTGCTATTGCATAACACTGTCAGTTATTTTTAAAGATTTTACAAAATAGACTATTCTCTTTCATTAATGTGATACACTAATGACCTTAGGGAGATCATAATTCTTGAGGGATATCTTAGATTTCCAACTATTTAGACTACATTTTTATCATGAGAATATTTTTTTCTAGCTCAAAATATTTCTCTCAATAATATCAAACAAGTACTGTAATTCAAATATTGAAAAATAAAAAATCAACATTAATACATTTAAAAGACTAATAATAGTGTTTAAATAAAAAAGAGGAAAGTGGACTTACCTTAATGGCATATTTGGTGAGAATATCAGATTGAAGATCAATATTATACTTTCAGCCATAATATCATAAGATTTTTTGATCAAATATAAAGCTATACAGGGTTCCAACTTGTACTTCATAGCTTCAGATTCATATTCAATTTCATACTGAAATTTACGTATTCTAGGAATGTCTAAGAAAATCAAGATTAAAATATATTTCAATTAAATTAAACAGGCATAGATTTAATATTAATTACCTGTCAAGACTAATAATGCACAGGTATTTAGCGGAAGGGAGGAGGTATATATTATTTACTTTTGTGTCTATAAAGCCTAGTGCATTATCAGGAATATAATGATAGTATATTTTTGTTAAAAGTCAATAAATAAATGAATGCATATAAGAATAAACATAGAAGACAATTCTCACCACTTTTAAATCTTTATAATTTAGGTCTATAAAACAAGAAAGATCACGTGGAAATTAATAATCATTAACTATGAGATGCAAATAATGACATTTGTTCCATATAAAAAGTGTATTAAAAACCAATAGACTTATGATAAAAGTGGTTTAAACTTTGCTTTGAATTAAGTTTAAATAATATAGAAACAGCATTTTAACTATTAGAGCAGGATTTTCAATTTCTGGTATATTTGGATTACCAAAAACTGTCCCTCATGTTTTAGCAATGGAGTATATAGAAAATATGATGAACAAATATTTTCTTTTTTTTTTTGAGATGCAATTTTTGCTCTTGTTGCCCAGGCTGGAGTGCAGTGGCACAATCTCAGTTCACCTCAACCTGCATCTCCTGGATTCAAGCAAATCTCCTGCCTCAGCCTCCCAAGTAGCTGGGATTACAGGCATGCATTACCACACCCGGATAATTTTGTATTTTTAGTAGAGATAGAATTTCTCCATGTTGGTCACACTGGTCTCAAACTCCCAACCTCAGATGATCTGCCCACCTCAGCCTCCCAAAATGCTGGGATTATAAGCACTGTGCCCAGCCCAACACATATTTTCTTAATGAGTAGATTAGCAAAGGAAAGTAGTAGTAGTGTTTTGTTCACTGCACATGAAAAATATCTTAAATCCAAAACTAGCATGTAGATGAGAGGTACAAACATGTATTAAATTTCCTCTCCAGTTACATGTAAGGAGCCCAACTCACAAATCAAGAAGTTTGTTGCATATGGAACTTGAAAGAGAGGTCAGAGAATCATGAATTGACAGGGGCTACAGCTGTGCTAATCCAGAATTCAACCCTCTCAGCCCAACGATGAGACATCTCCTTAGCCCAGGAGTTCTTAAACAGGGGAAGGGAAGAGTAAAGGGAGCAGCAAACTCTGTCATGTGCGCTTGCACTAGGACTGCCCTCATGGACCTTAGTTCCAAGCCTTGTCCTTGTAGACACAGGTGCCAGATGTGTCCCCAGTCATGGCCCCAGATCTGCTTACAGTTCCAGGCACCAGGCCTACACCAAGACACCTTATAATCAAATGGTTGAAAGTCAAAGGTAGGCTACTCTGGGCCACTCTGCTCATGGGATGTCCCTTTTCTGACTATGGAGTAGCCAAAAAGGGTCAAAGAGAAAAATAGAAGTTTGAAAACAGCAGGAGAAAACTGACTCATCACATACAAGGGAACTATCATTACACTATCAGTGGATTTCTCAACAGAAACATCGCAGGACAGTAAACAGTGAGAGGACACATTCAAAGTGCTAAAAGAAAACAAAAGGGCAACCAAGAATACTACACTTGACAAAACTGTCCTTTAAAATGAAGAGATAAAAACCCTCAGATGAGCAAAAGCTGAAGGAGTTTGTCACTAATAGACCTTACTTACAAAAAGTACTAATAGGGAGTTTTTCAAGCTGAAATGAAAGGGTGTTCAGAAGCAACATAAAAATTTATAAAAGTATAAATCTCACTGGCAAAGGTAAATATATATACAAATGCAGAATAATGTGATAATGTAATAGTGGTGCACAAACAAGTTTTAATCTTAGTATAAATGTTAAAAGAAAAGTATTTAGAATAACTATAGCCACAAAAAATTAGTTAATGAATATACAATGAAATGAGTTTTAATATCAATAATATAAAGTACATTTAGGGGGGAATAAAAGTGTTTTTGTATGTGATTAAAGTTCTTATCATCTCAAAATAGACTTCTATATTATGATATAAAATAATTTTCACCCTTGCCTTTTCAATGCACCTCTATTGTCAGTTGTCTCTCTTTCTGTAACTATTTTCATGAACTGCTGATGAAGACCTATAGATTTTACCTCAGGGAAACTTTCTAGCTATGGCTAAATTAATGAATAAAAGGCAAATAATTTTGTTTCCACAGACAACACTTAAAGATACATTAAAAACATGTTTTTCTTATCATTACTTATATTTTCATTTCTTTATTCATTCAGCAAATATGAATTAAAGGCTTTCATTGATATGAAACATCCAATTCTTTTCCTTATGGAGTCTATGATCAAGAGGAAGAAACTGACAATAACTGCTAATGCCACAACTAGTTTTTAAATTATTACTCTGATAACTGGTACCACTGAGAAGTAGAGGACCCCATGAGACCACAGGTCCTAGAAACACCACTGCTAAGGATTCCAGAGGAAGAGACCAACACACCAAACTGAAGGATGAGTAAAGGTTAGCTGGATGTAGAGAGGGAGAAACCGCCTTCTACTCATCAAAGCAGCCTGCAGGAATTATTCGGATTGCAGGAATTGTTCATGGTGAAAACAGGGGCCCATTTGAGAAAAAACATATGAGAGCAGAGCATAGGGGGTGAGAAGAGCTTATCAAGAAATGAGGCAGGCAAAATAGAAAAGAGTGAGACAATGCAGGGTGTGGTGAAGATGTGGGACTTCTAAGAATAACAGGAGACAATTAGTGGTTAGCATCTAATTTCAAACTCTAAAGAACTGAAGCAGTCTGACTTAAGACTTTACAACTTAAGACAGCAGGCTTGTCATATGGCACAAAATTGCTGAAGAAGCACCATTAGCATCACTGTCTGGGAAGTGTGCAGGACATAATCTGTGCATAGGAATGTGGTGCCTCTCAGAGCAGAGCCCTAGGGCACTCAAAAAGTTAGGTCAGAGAAAGAAAAGAAAACAACTGCACAAAAAAAATGTGGCACATATATACTATGGAATACTACGCAGCCATAAAAAACAAGTTCGTGTCCTTTGTAGGGACATGGATGAATCTGGAAACCATCATTCTCAGCAAACTGACACAAGAACAGAAAACCAAACACTGTGTGTTCTCACTCACAGGCGAGTGTTGAACAACGACAACACATGGGCACAGGGAGGGGAACGTCACACACTGGGGTAGGTTGGGGAATGGGGGGCTAGGGGAGGGACAGTAGGTGGCAGGGAGGCTGGGAGGGAAAATACTGGGAGAAATGCCTGATGTAGGCTACAGGGGAACAGAGACTGCAAACCACCATGGCGTGCGTATACCTATGCAACAAGCCTGTGGGATGTACCCCAGAGCCTAACGTACAATAAAAAGAAAGAAGGGGTAACCACTGAGATAATAAATTAGTAAGGTTAGTCATGAAAACCAAGAGTAGAAAGTACTTCAACTTGGTCAACTGGTAAATGCTGGTGACATGTAGAACATAAATATGACTCCTGTATTAGACACACTGGATAAGGTTAGCAGTCTTTCCAAGGGTTCTATTAGGGTAAGCAGGACAAAAGGCTGGATGAAGTAAGTTGATCAGAAAAAACAAAGTGAAGAGAAGCAGAGCAACGAATCAAGGACAGGAGGTCAATATGAGGTCACAGGAGAACCAATGACAGGTTTTTCAGGAGCTGTTTGTGATTAAAGGCCAAACCTGTCATCGGAGTTTACAAACAACAGGCAAATATGACACAGGAAGATGACTGGCCTGGGATAAAATCAGACACATATGACACATAAATCAAAACATCACACGCAAAAAAAAGACAACAGATTAATCAAAGGAAAACAGCCTTGAGCTATAGAACAATAGGGAAATAAAACTAAGGGGAATGACACTTATGTGCGGTTATCACTAAAACTACTTTCAGATAGAAAGCCCCAAGAATCACTGAACTAACCCACAGAGAATTACAAAGAATGCATGGACCCGGAGTTACTTAGGAAGAAGAAATTCTTATAGGAGAAATCTTGCCCACAGAGAATAATTTGAAATCTTATAGAAGTGACATTGCAAAACACAGTCAAAAATCCAAGAATACTATTCCAATAGGACAATACCAATTGATTTAAATAGTACAGGTGCATAGATTTATCATGTTGAATAAATATTTTCAAACACCTTGACAACGGAGTATTTGTCTCGTTAACTTTAACATCTCTGGAGCTGAGTATAATATCTGGCAGAAAAGATGCTTACTAGATTGTTGTGGAAAGATAAAGATATGAAAGCAATTAATCCCAGCTAAAGATATGTGTGATAAATAAGGATGAAGAGAGAACAGGGGTCCTCATATTTTCATTTAATGAAGCTTGATAGTTTAATGTGACTCAGAGATATTCTATGATGAAGATAATGGGAATTCTTATCTCCTACTTAGCAGGTTTACATAAAGAGGCCTATTCACTCACAAGAAGGGAAAAAGTATAGGAGTAAAATATCTCAGCTTCAATCTGCCTCCTTCCTCATGACTTGCCATGGTGGAAAAGCAACATATCTGATCAGTGAATTTGAGTGAAGAAATGGAACATGAGCAAGTGAGCATACCCTTCTCTTTCTTCCCCAATGTCTTGATTCCAGGATTCACACTTTCTTCTACTCCCTCATGTGTAATTTGCTCCTGAGAGGAGTTCACAACTGGCTAGTTTGGCATGAATGCACTCAATTTTGGTGGAAGATATTAATAAGCACAAATTTATCCAAAGTTTCCAGTCATTTTCTAATTCATTTGTATAATTAATAAAGCTAACACTTTGATCTCCATATGCTTTATTTTTATATCTGCCTCTCAGTTAGTTTTAGACTCAGGTGAGAGAAGACAAGTGTGTGATTATCACTTAAATTTTATCCGAGTCCATGCCACCCAGTATAGTGCTTTAATTTACACTTATTATTTTAAATTTATCATTTTAAGTGGTGTCATGTAGTTTTGTCTTTCTGTGACTGACTTATTTAATTTAGGTCCATCCATGATATTGCATATTAATTTCCTCCTTTTTAAGGCTGAATATTATTTCAGGATAGTATATGCTACATTTTTTTAATCCATTCATCTGTGGGCATAAATATAGGTTGTTTCTGTATCTTGACTATTGTTAATAATGTTACAATGAACAGTGGAATACAGACTTCTCTTGGAACTCTCCATTTTAACTTTTTTTTAAAATAAATGTCGAGAAAAAGGATTGCTAGATAATGTATGATAATTCTGATTTTAAATTTTTGAGGAGACTTCATACTATTAGACTGTTTTTCATAGTTGATGAACCATTTTGCATTCCTACCAGCAATGTGCAAAAGTTCAAATTTCTTATTGCGGTTTGTATTTGTATTTCCCTAATTAGTGATACTGAACTTTTTTCATATAGTTGTTCACCATTCATATGCATTTTCTGGAAATATGTCTATTCGAGTCTTTTGCTTAGTTTAAAAATCAGGTTATTAGGATTTTATTTTAAAAAAATTGAGATGTAAGAGCTCCTGATATATTTTAGAAATTAACCACTTATCAGATATATGGGTTGCAAATATTTTCTCCTATTCCATGTTATCTTTTTACCCTGTTGATTGTTTCCTTTGTTGTAAAGAAGTTTTTGAGTTTAACGTAGTCCTACTTTTTTTTTTCTGTGCTTTTGGTGTTACATCCATGAAATAATTGCCAAGACCAATGTGTCATGAGAAGACCCTTTGCCAAACACAGGGTCTCTGGCAAGAGGGTGTCCTAAATCTCTCTAAAGGCTTTGGTAAGTCTGGTTTCTCCTGAAATGCAAGAAACTTTCAATTAGTTTCTGTTGTCTTATGAAGGGAATTATTGCTGAGTTGGTGTGTTTGTGGGTGTATGGAGGGGCCAGAACACTCTACTTTCCCTTATTGCTGATATCACTCAGTTCCATATATATATTTAAAGACACCACATATTTGAAGAATTAGATAACCTATTTTAAATTATTTTGATTTTTTTAAACTGAGATAGTAAATTCTTTTTTATATAAATCTGGAATATACAGTAAATATATGGAGCATTATTATTATTATACAAACTTTATTTGGATATTATATCTAATTTGTGTTCATTTTCTATTTCTTTAAATAAGAAAATAATTTACTCAAGGTTTTGTTTCTAAATTTAAAGCTGCATTTTATGGCATTATTATATTCCTTAAATCAGAAAGAAACAGTAAAAGAAAAAAATTAAAGTTGAGGGGAAGTGGAAATTACAGTTACTACAGGTTTTTTTCTCACTATTGATGGAATCACAATCTACATCTTATAATTCTAGTGATAATTATAACTGTTACTTTTGAGCTACGTGAAAACAACACACATAACAACTGAATATTCCTTAAGCATTATGTGAATGTTATAAATGAAAAGTAAACGGACATGGATCATCATGTAACTGCACAATCAGCAACCTGCAATTCATGGAAACTAAGTGCTTCTTTCCATTTTTTCAATCTACTGTAGTTTTCTTACCATTTATATCTTCACCATAATTAAATGAATTTCTTTTTGGAACTACTAAAATTTTCTTCATTTCTGGAGTAGGATTATGTCCGAAAAAACCAGCAGTCAGTATGATTTCCACTGTCTCTTCCACCCGTTTTCTGGTCTGACATTTTACAACAACTACAGGAGAGAAATATTTCCAGTTAATTTGATATGTAGGTGACATGATCATTCTTGAGATAAAAGAAACTGAACTATGTCATAAAAATAAAATTTCCTTTGGTATCCTTTGACTTTTCATTGTATCTGTCCACATACACACACACACATTCATGCAATATCTATCTCAATTAACATTTGGGAAGAAAATATGACTATTAAACACTATGTAAATATAACACAGGAAAACAGATCTGTAAGATATATACTAGATTATAAAACATTATATTAGGAAGTAAAAATTTGATTCAGGAACTGATGTAGTTATATTAATAACTAAAGGGGCAATTGTAAATGCTTGAATTTTTTTCCCCTTTTGCAATATATGTTCATTGTGATAATACTAAACTCTACTTTTATAACAATACTACAGGAAATGTCTTCAAGTAATTTTTAAAAATAAGTTCTGTAACACATTTTGCAATATTTTCAAATATTTCCTTTTAGATTTATGTTTTTACATGTACCCTGAAATTCATATTTAAATTAAATACTTAAAATTATTTTTGATTCACTTTTAAGTTTATAAATGTCACCTTTTAAACACATAAATTATAATGATTTATTTAAAATTCAACTCAAATGTGATTACATATTAATTTAATGTATAGCATTAAATATGTATATATAAATATATTTTAAATGTATTAAATTACAACTTTTTTATATCAAGTGATGGAAAATTTGTCAGAAATGTTGTGAGAAATCAAAATAGTCTTGCTTTGTACAACTACCAATTATATAAAGGAGGAATATCAATGTATTATTTTGACAGTAGGTCTATAACCATGGGTACTGGAGTCCACATAAATAAGAATATTATTTCTCTCAAACATATAAAATTCTATACTATTATCAAGTCAAATACACACTGACTAAAGGGGAAAAAGGAGAATCATAATATAAAAGCATTTGTGAAATGTATTATGCTATGATTCTGTGGCATCAATAATAATATATTCATACAATCTACAAAATTAGATGTCCTCAGATATATGTGTCTTCACAATACTTATATTTGTAATATAAAATACTATAATAAATTTAAATTTTATTCTAAAATGTATAAATTTATATTGAACATTCTGGACTTAGAATGAGTATGTGAAATGCACAATAAGAATACCATGATAGATATAAATTAAAAGGGTTAAAATGGCTGGGAAAAACTGTACAAGCTTTTCTGGTTATAACTATCTTCAGTATTAAAGCATTAAATCAGAAATTAATGTTATCAAAGTTACAATCAGTATCATGTCACTGGTCATGTCCTAGAGGTCCTTAGGAAATTAGTGCTCTGGCAATGTATGGATCACTCAATCACAACGAATTCTCATTTCATTGTCTTTAGAGTGTGACAGGTAGCAGAGTGTTTTTCCAATGATCCCAATAGGGAGTAGTAGATAAGAATGCACAAAGAGAAAATGTGGCTCAAAGAACAAAAAGTATTCTGCATTTGAGAATTACCTAAGTGATAGATACATAAAAAGAAAAGAAATAATAAACTTTAACAGTAATATAGGTGAGCAGGGAAAGCAGTAGGTTATATCTGATATTATTAAATAAAGAACAAAAAATAAACTACACAGAAAGTAAATTATATCTGTATTTATAAAATTATACCCACTTGCCTTTTGAGGGCACACGTAGATAAAAATAATCACCAGTATAGATTTTAGATTTTGGGGAAAATGATTTAATAACTAATACTCTTTCAGAACACTAATGTTACTATAGGTTGTGCTAATCTAACACAAACTATTTACAGAACTCAGGTTTAACTTAAAAATCAAGTAATTACCAAGAAAAGTAACTCAAATAAAAATGTTCTAGAGCATATTTGTCTTTGAAGAAAAATTTGCAAGAAATTTATGTTTTTGTGCTCTCATAAGCATGGTTTTTGACTAAAAATTTGGCCTTAAACCTTTAATCTGGAGAAAATGAAACTGTCTGCAGTTGACATGAGCAACACTATTATTAACATTCCAACAGGGTACTGTCTAGGGTTTATTATATCACTTCGATCAGATGACTGTATATTATAAATTTTAAGCAGTTCAGCTTTATGGAAAGTATACAATTAACTATCTTCTGGAAGGAAATAAAAGAAATGTTTTGACATGTCTGTGAAATATTCTGAAGAATATTTATGTGTTGATTTTTTAAAGTCAAAAATAAAAATGCTTCAAGTAAAATAAATGACATTTGTGGTCAAAGATATTACTATATTTGCGAATTTTTACTCTGGTTCAAATTAAACTATATAAGGAAATATGTAGTCTTGACCTTCCTTTATGACCAGTGTATTTGGGGAAATGCTTTACTTACAAGCAAAACTTACTAGTGTCTCTTCTTTCTAAGTGGTGATGTAATTGCATCAGTAGAAGTCTAACTCTTTTTCATTTACAAAGATTGATATTGGAGAGAGAAAGAAACAGCAAAATTTCAATACTGATTTTCATTCATCT
This sequence comes from Callithrix jacchus, assembly GCF_049354715.1. Lineage (NCBI taxonomy): Eukaryota > Metazoa > Chordata > Mammalia > Primates > Cebidae > Callithrix > Callithrix jacchus. Next base: position 37,340,446 of record NC_133524.1, on the reverse strand, counting down.
GTTGTTGCTAAAGGGGGAGATCCAAAATAAATATCCCTTTGCTTTGCAGAGCAATTCAGTGCACCTTAGTGATGCAGAATACCATCTAGAGCCTGGTAAGAGGTTTGAATACTAAATATCATTGGTAATCTAAGAGAAATTTTGTTTCTTAGGTTGATCCTGGGAAGAAAATGGGAAAATCAAGGAATGCAATAGAAGTGAGAAGAGTATTGAGGAAAGAAAACACACAGAAACTTGAGAAGCCTAGGGTATGTGGAGGAACAAAATAAGGTCAATGATTAAAAGAAAGGCATTTAAGGGCAGAGATTTTATATTGTGTTTATTGTGGCAAAATAAACCTTCCTGAAAACTTCAGGAAGTACATTCTGACTGGTTGGGGGATCCCACAAAGTTTTTATTCTTGAGACAATAATAAAGGGATCCGCATCTCCACAGCATAGTTCTTAGATGAGACCAAGAGTTACACAGAAGTCGAAATAGGACGACTAAAAGTGACTTAAGAGCAAGTCACTGAGAATCTTACAAATCTAGTGCAGAGCTCTGTGGGATAAAGGAGTCTGAAGTTAATTTCATCTTAATTTTATCTGATATCTGCATTTCACCAACAGGAAGGCAACAAAAAATAGTGTGGTTTTATGGAAAAATCACTGGACACATTAGGAGCACAGGTTTATGTCTTAGAATTCCCACTTTAGATATACTCTATTCCCACATGACAGCCTACTTTCTCTGGAATTCAAACAAAGAAGACATGGGAATAGAGTATATCTAAAGTCTCTAAGAATTCTGGCATTCTCTGATCCTAATGTATACCTACCTTGAGGAGATTCAGGAGGTGGTGCTTCTGGGAGTCCAACAACAGGGTATATCCAAGGTATCACTTGTACTTCTTCACTGTCTATTCCCATAAAACTAATTAGAAATTAAAATATTAGGAGTGAACAAAAAGAGAAACTCCATATTAACAAAAAGCTTATTTTTTATTAACCCTATGGTATTGTAGTAAAGCTTGTGAATTTAGACTTTGGTAGAGAGAAACTGATGAAATAAAGAACATTTTCTGCAAATGCTAATTTTATAAACATTTCAAAGCAAACCCTGGGAAATCATCACAAAGCAAACTGTAATGAAACATGAAATATCAGTTAAAATTGAAGAGATTTTCCCCCTTCTTTAATGAGGGATAATACAGCCCTCTTGGGATCCATTCTATATTGGATGGGCAAAGCACAAAATGAAAACTGCCATGAAGTACAGTACTTCAGAATTTTGTGAGGTATTTACATTTGGAGGATACTACCTAAAAGAAAGGGGACATTTGTCCAAATATTTTAGGTGCATCATACACCATTAGGAAGACAGCAATATTAGAAAATGTTTATAGGCTGGGAGTGGTAGCTTATGCCTGTAATCCTAGCACTTTGGAAGGCCAAGACAGGTGGATCACTTGAGGTCAGGAGTTCAAGACCAACCTGGCCAACATGGTGAAAACTTATCTCTACGACAAATACAAAAACTAGCTGGGCATGGTGGCACATGCCTTAATCCTGGCTACTCGGGAGACTGACATGAGAATTGCTTGAACCTGGGAGGCAAAGGTTGCAGTGAGTCAAGATCATACCACTGCACTCCATCCTGGACAACAGAGTGACTCCATCTCAGAAAATTAATTAATTAAAAAATGTTTATGATCATGTTTGAAGTTGGGATTTTTTCCTTAAAATGAAATGCTAGACATTGCAGGCAAGACAGGTTGAGCATGGGACTTATGTAAAAGAATAAATTCCCATCCTTGAAGGCCTTCAAGCTTGTTTAATGCATTACTATAATGGTCTTTATTTAAATGTTACCTTTTAAACTCTGTACTCAACTCACGAAAATTGTCAATAGTCCAATATTTTCCATTTGCTCTCATCATCCGTATAATTACCATTGTTCTGTGTAATTTCATAATTCTGGGTATAAATAACAATGGGATATCTACATATCCCTTAGGAAGCAATTCAATTCCTGTAAAACACGCAATGAATAATTTTTAATGTTGTAAATATTAATAGACTATAATTTTAACATGAGAAAGTAATCACCTAATTCAATTACTGATTATTGATTTTTAAAAACTGCTTCTGAACAAAAAAATACATTATGCTAAATTGTAAGTTCACTTCACTATTTTACCTTAGATATCATCAACCCTATTAAAGATACATTTTCCTGAAGTAAGAAGTTTCTCCTGAAGATGCCAGAAGAACTGAGGAAATGTTGAAAGTGATGGCAGAGGTTTCCCAGAGTGATCAAAGAACCACAAAACCCATGTCTTTTCACACCTTGCCACATTCTACAGAGGATACAGTACAGCAATTTTTGATCCTTTATTTTCTTGATGTGTTTTTCTAGACTATAATAGGTATTAAGTCTCTGCTTAGAACCCCCACATTGCTGCCACTAAAAGCTGTTAACTTATTTAGCTGATCCATGAGGAAAGTCAAAGCTTATTTGTGAAAGAAAGGGGCATCTGCTCCTACTTGGGAAAACCAAGAGACAGAAAAACTGACCGCGTTTCCCTGTGGTCTGATAGATTAGAATTTTTCAACTTTTACTATGCTTAAGAACCACCTGAGAAACTTGATAGCCATGGAACCTGCAGAGCCACATCCCTAGAGATTCTTAGTTAGGCTGAGCTAGGGCATCTTATGAGAACATACTTAAAAAAAAAAAAAGTTACCTCTTGGATAAGTTTACAGAAGTTCGAAGAATGTTAAGCTTCAGGACATTTGTAACAGTGAGGGTTTCCAAGCCTATCAAGCCTATGAATGTCTACCTTTCTTTAGTACTAACACTGTTTTACAAGACAATAGAGGATAACTGACCATACTCATTTTTTATTCTGTTGTAAGACTGATGGAAACCAAAGTCATTTTTTCTCAACATTATTTTATTAAACAATTAAAAAGATCACAAAGGGAAATTAAAAAGGGCCCCTTTGCAAAACCTTCCAACTAAAAATTCTTGTAAGTTTTCAAATTTTATTCCTTGAGAAAATTAAAACATTCTAAAGCCAAGTAACATTGTTAATAAACAATAATTAATATAATTAATAGTTAACATTTGTTGAGAATTGACTATATTCAGGCTCCATGCTAAGTATTTTTATATAACATCTTATTTAATTCTCAGAAAACTACCAAAAATTAAATGGTTTTATGATTCTTATTTTAGAAATAAAAAAAATTGACAAAGTTTAATTAAATAACTTGTACAAAGTCCCGCTGAAAGACTGTGTTGTTTATAAGGTATCTAAACCAGGGCTCCCCAACCACCAGGTGGCAGACCAATAAGAGTCTGTGGCCTGTTAGGAACTGGGTCGCACAGCAGGAGGTGAGCAGCATGTGAGTGAGCATTACCACCTGAGCTCTGCCTCCTCTTAGATCAGTGGCAGCATTAGATTCTCATAGGAGAGCCAGCCCTATTGTTAACTGCACATGTGAGGCATCTAGGTTGCGTGCTGCTTATGAGAAACTAACTAATGCCTGACGATCTGAGGTGGAACAATCTCATCCCGAAAATCTTCTCCCATCCTGTCCCACATCTGCGGAAAAATTGTTTGTCATGAAATCGGTCCCTGGTACCATAGAGGCTGGGAACTGCTGATCTAAGCAAAGTCAATTATCTTCAACTTTGCTTTTATGAGTTCTATATTTTCATGAATCAGTGTTCTATGAAATAGATAATGTTAATTAATATAAACACACTTTCTCAAAAAAAGTTATACATTATGAAGGTCATTACATTTTATATACAGAGATATTTGCAAGAATTTCCAAAATACATTTGAACTCAACTTACTCTTTTTTGACTAATATTTTTATTGTAGTTCTCAATTATTCTTAGCACAATAAAATAGATTTTCTATGTGACTTTAAATCTACATACCTCCCTTCAGGGTGAGGAAGGAGCAAGCTAGATGACTATATATTTCACAGGTCATAAGTGCAAATGTTATTAAGAATACAGTTTATGGAGATTTCATTATGTTTAATTTCAGGGAAACTACAGATTAATTCATTTTAAAGTATGTTTGCATAAAAACAGCAAAGGTTAACTCACATAAACCATGCATGCGTCCTCAAGGAAATAAAATTTAGGAATTATAACTTGCCCTTATAAGATTATATTATTACTAAAAAAAGATTATACTACCACTAAAAATAAACTTAGGCTTTTAGATGGTGAAGATAGTGTAAGAAGTCAAGACAGATAACAAAAGAGTATCTCATTACTTACACCATGATTTTTTTAAATGTTTAAATTGAAAGTATAGAAAGACAATGCCATGACAAACATGGCTATTTTATTTAAAATCTAATACCCTATTTGCAGTTGTAACTTTTTTACCAAGCATGCAAGTAGAACTGTAGTTAATTATTGAATTCTTCATAGGTTTCTTTAGCTATTATTACACCTTGGATGGATAAGAACCACTATAATGCTGTTAACTTCCAAGAAATCACTGAAAATTAACATTGAAAAGAACTTTGAGAATGTATCAAGTTCATTTTTCATCTCACAAATTAAGTTTTATTTTCTGTGGTTTTCCCATTGCCCTTCACATTACTTAGACTATGGACAGGAAAGTTGTTCTTCCTTCTAAAAAAATCTATCATTGATGGGTATTTGGGTTGGTTCCAAGTCTTTCCTATTGCAAGTAGTGCTGCAATAAACTTATTTGTGCATGTGTCTTTATAGTAGAATGATTTATAACCCTTTGGGTATATATCCAGTAATGGGATTCCTGGGTCAAATGGTATTTCTGGTTCTAGATCCTTGAGGAATCATCATACTGTCTTTCACAACAGTTGAACTGACTTACCCTCCCACCAACAGTGTATTAAGAATTTCTATTTCTCCACATCCTCACGAGCATTGGTTGTTTCCTGACTTTTTAAATGAACATCATTCTAACTGGTGTAAGATCTTGTTGTTTTGAACTGCATTTCTCAAATGACTAGGGATGATGAGCTTTTTTTTTCATATGTTTCTTGGCTGCATAAATGTCTTCATTTAAGAAGTGTCTCTTCATATCCTTCACTCACATTTTGATGGGTTTTTTTTTTCTTGTAAATTTATTTAAGTTCCTTGTAGATTCTGGAGATTAGACTCTGTTAGATGGAAAAGAAAATGTGGCACATATACACCATGGAATACTATGCAGCCATAAAAAAAGAATGAGTTCATGCCTTTTGCAGGGCCATGGATGAAGCTGGAAATCATCATCCTCGGCAAAATAACACAGGAACAGCAAACCAAGCACGACATGTTCTCACTCATAAGTGGGAGTTGAACAATAAGAACACATGGACACAGGGAGGTGGGCATCACACACTGGGGCCTGTGGGGTTGGGGGGGATGGGGAGGGAGAGCATTAGGACACATATCTAATGCATGTGTGGCTTAAAACCTAGCTGACAGGTTAACAGGTGCAGCAAACTACCACGGCACATGTATACCTATGTAACAAACCTGCATGTTCAGCATATGTATCCCAGAACTTAAATTAAAAAACAACACCATGAATTATATATCGACAACAACAAAATCCACCCACGTTTTCTTCTAATACTTGTATGCTTTCATTTTGAAAGTTAAATAATGTTTGATCCATTTGTAATTTACACTTACATATGAAGTGAACAATTTATCTATGTTATTGATAATATAATGATCAAGAAACCCACTTATTTAAAAGAGTACTGATTTGAAATGCTGGCTTCATAGCATTTCCATATATATTTGGGTTATTTCAGGATTTCCTAGAGGTTTGCTTTGGTCTTTCTGTCACTTCATGTGTAATTACACATTGTATCAATTATAGATACTCTTTTTCTAGTAGGATTAACTGCCTTCTTTTCCAGCTCATTTTTTTAAACAATTTTTAAAACATGCAATGAATAGTTAGCTACAGGGAGCAAACTTGGATGGGGGAACAAATGATATTTTTAATGCCATCACTCTACATTTATACATCAGCTTAAGGATATTCAAAATTTTTTTTCATCCAAGACCTATCCAAGAGCAAAAGTATGCCATTTATTTTGTTTTTCTTATTTGAGTACCAACCTCATTTTATAAAGTGTATCTAGGTTCTTGGAACAGGTTTTCAGCTAGTCCTAATTTTCAGTGTTACTAGAAGTTAAAAACATCTTCATATGTGTTTAGCAGGAAGCTGGGAGTAATCACATCAGTTGTTTGTATTTTCTGACTGGGAAATCTAGTTAGTATAATGATTATATTTATTAGATCAAGTAATCTAATAAAACATATTAGAAACTCAAAATGTTTGTGCTTCTTTTTTTTGTCCATTCCCATACAGTTACTACATAATTTAACTACAGTTAGATTTATTATGTTCTGTTACAGTCATCATTCTTGAGGTTTAACTCTACTAAGCATTTGGGAAAAATATGCATATTTTATTTTACATAAATTATTTTACATGCACACACATATATATATATTTATATTTAAGGGAGTTATGCATTATTTTTAGAATTTTAGAAGCCCTGATAATAAATCATGTTTAGTATCTCAGGAATACTAAAAATAATGACATTATTATTATTATTTGTGCTTTGCTGTAAAATCTACGATAACCCAGTTGCAAGTAGCATTCAAATTTTATTTGGTGTATACTTAAAACTACTATTTGATTGTTCTTTTGATTAAAGGTGTTAGAAATTTTTACCCTTTGATCCCCTATTTGAAATATGCAAGTTGTATAGTGTTTTAATAGCTCTGAGATTTTCTGTCTTTCAAGAAAATTTTCTCAAGATGGTAAAGTGAACATAACCCTAACTTTAGTAACAAAATTATTTCATCCTGGGCAATTCATTTTTCGTCACTTTAGTTGTATTACATTTCTGCTCCACTGTGCACAACTTCCAATAATTACTGTGACATTAGAAATGGCCCATCTCAGATAATCCCAGAGACACTAAGAAGGAGAAAGTTTTCTGACATTGAGCACTGTCAATCACATGTTGAATAACCACTGACATGTATAATAGCAAAGAGTTTCTGGCTTTACATATGTGCTTAAATAGAATATCTTCATGCTCCTTCTATCCCCATAACTCTATGATAACATTTTTCTTAATATGTTGAAAAGATAACTAAGATTTAAAAAATTCTTAAGAAACTGTATTTTTCTTGGGAAGTGGCTGGTTTTAATTTTAATTAAATTACCCACAGACAATTTTAAGAAAAAATAATGTCTCCCTCTGTTACTACTATAACTAATATACCTATTGATTGATCATGATGTCTTCCTCTTCTTCTGCACTGTACTAAGAGAAGTTTAATTCTGTGCTCTATTACTCACTATTTCTGGGAAACTAGGAAAGTTATTTATATTTCTAAGTGAGATTTTCTGCACATAAAAAAGGAAGCTAATAAAATATACACACTAAGCTTTTGTTATGGCAAAGGTACAACCCAGGCCTGTCTAGATAATTCCATCTTGTGCAATATGCTTTTTATTCTACACTATTTTATTCTTTTATTTATTTAGAAAATTCTTATATGTTGTGCATTATAATAAGCACTGGGGATAAAATATTAAAGAAAACAAATCTCCTGTTTTCTTGAGTCAGAGATTCCAGAACATGTTGGCAAGTGAGAGTAGACATTAACAAATAAATAAAACATACAGTACGTATGGTGTTATGTAAAACAGTTAAAGGTTAGACAGTGAAATCGATACTAATACAGGATGTTCAGGAAGGTCTCTGTAATAAGGCATTGCTTGAGCAGAGTACCTAAAGAAGTTTGAGAAGCCTCACAGAAATCTGTAGGGGGAATATTGAGATAGCTGTTGGATATATAAATCTGGATTTAAAGGAGAGGTCAAGGCTGGGGCTATGAATTTAGAAGTTGACATTTCATGTGTGAGCAAATGAGATCCCATCAGAAATGAATGTAGATAGAAATAAAAAGAGAAGGTAGCCTCTAGGAAGTCAGGGGGACAGGAACAGCAAAGGAGAATGAGCAGGGCTCACTAAAGAAATAAGAAGAATAAAGGGAGAATTGATTCCTGGAGATCAACTGTTTCCAAAGCAGTGAGAGATCAAGTGTGTCAAATAGTGCTCATGGATTGAGCAAGATGAGGACTGCTTACGATGGATAATTATATCTGACAATGTTAGGTTACTAATTAATTAAAAGAGCAGTATCACAGAGTAAAAAAGGATGATGGTGATGAAACTGGATTACTTTGGGTGAGATAATAGTATAAGAAATGAGGGCAGTAAATAGAGTCAGGCTTTCAAATAGTTTTGGTATCAAGGAGGATGAGAGAAGTGGGATGACAGCTGGTAGGAACAGGGGATAAAGAGCTGTATAACTTTTAAATTGAGAGCTACTGTAGCATGCATTATGATGATAAGAATAATCCATTAAAAATCTATTATGAAAGAAAGAGTAGAAAATTAGACAGCTTCACATGATTGAGTAGGTTTGGGATTCAGTAAACTGGTGGAGAACTTGGCAATAAGAGCACAGAATACTTTTCTGATGTAATGTGAGGGAAGGCAAGGTACATGGATGCAAATAAAATTAAGCTGATCTATTAATATGTGATGACAGAAACAGACAATTTGCCTTTACATTCTTAATAAAATAGGAAGAATATCACTGAGAAAATGGGTGGAAGTGTTGCATGTCACTAGTAGTCTTCAGGTTTCAATTCACTGTAGGCAACTTTACTATAGTAAACTTTATTAAAGAAAAGTGATGTCCCATCAAAAGTTCATCACTCACACACATTTTACCTATTTCTCTATCTCCCTTTCTCTCCACCATCTATATATATATCCGCCTACTAATCTACCTCTTTTAAATGCCTGGTGTTGTATAACTCCTAAGCAGGTATTAGTCCTCTTTTTGTTATAATATTTACCTGGATTTCTGAATTGAAGAAAACTGCATAAAATGACAGAAAAGAGAAATGACACTATGCCTTATGTTCCATTTAATAAAACCAGACACTTACAAGCGATTTTAATAGTTTCACTTTCTGCTCTCTTCATTAAAATATTCTGGTGGTATAAAGAGGTCTAAATTTCAGGTTACAGAGATGTTTTTTAAAGGGCAAACTCCCAGTCATCCTTATATAATGAGAGTTACAGCCTTGTGTTTTTCAATAAAATCAGCAGCTTTACTGACTAGATAGGAAACCCAAATGCTTTATGCTACAAATCATAATTACAAATCTATATAATTGAAACCTGAGCTAAGTTGGGTAGAAAATTGATCATTTGACATAATAGGGAGGAAGGTTTATTTTAAAATGTGAAACCATGCTTAGCTGCCAATGTAATTTGATAAACTTCCATGACAATTATCTGGAGATCTGGGTGTGCTTACAGAAAGCAGCAGTAACATCATTATATGTCACTAAACACTGGGTTCTTGAAGACCTTTTCCAATTTACAAACAGTAGTCTTTTATTTCAAAAACATATTATTTTTCAAAATAATATTTTTCTTATTTTTTGGTAAACTAAATTATACATGTTAACTAAAATCAACATGACACAAGTCACAGAAATTATATTTCATAAGGAAAGAAAATATAAATGCATCTTTTCTAAATGCTAATGCAAGAACTCTGAGAGTTGAGCTCTGCTTATTAGCAATCATATAAGTATAAATGATGAATATTTCATCTTTTAAAAATTAGATATATTATAATTTTTATTGTTATGGATCTTTAAAATTTGGTCTTGAGTTCTTTCTATTGATAGTGGACATTAGCTAAAATAGTCACAGTCTAGGAGAGCCCTGACAAGTGATAAGTTAGATTCAGGTGTGTGTGTGTGTCAAGTGAGACACAATGAGGAAATAAAACCAAATGCATGAAACAAGAAATTTATTATTCACAGATGCCAGAGAAGTTAGCCATGAAGCCAGAGGACCAATGAGAATTTCCTTGGTGGTGGTCAGCTCAACCAGCTGGTGGAGAATGTGTGTGTGTGTGTGTGTGTGTGTGTGTGTGTGTGTGTGAAAGTGTGTGTGAGAGAGAGAAAGCGTGTGTGTGTGTGTGAAAGAAAGTGTGTGTGAGAGAGCGTGTGTGTGTGTGTGTGTGTGTGTGCGCGCACGCATGTGCGCGCACGCATAAACATGCCTGTGAGAGAGAGACAGAAACAATGTGCTGGGTTTGAGTTTTGGGACAGTGGAGATGAGAAACAACTGGATTATAACAGCAAAAAAACACAAAACACAAGGGAGGGGATGTCTTAACTAGGTCACCTGTGTGACTAGGTTTCAAATAACTTATGTCAAGCCCAAAAAATGTATGTCAAAGCAGCAACTATATTAAACAAATTTATGATACGGCATTACAAATGCGAAGTATAGTGTATGTCTTTATCATTTTGCCTGTTTTCTCATATTATGATATCCTTTTCTATTACAAAAATAGTTGAGATAATTACAGATTCACATACAGTGGTAAGAAATGAAAGATTCCACGTACTTTTTGCCCAATTGCCTCCAATGATGTCATTTTGTAATATTATAGTGAAGAAAATCAGAACACTTATATTAATACAGTCAAGATATAGGAAAGTTCCATCACCACAGGAATCTCTCAGGTTGGATTTTTAGAGCCACCACCAACTCCTGCCCCATTCCATCCCTAAATTACTACAACCACTTATCTGTTTTCCATTTATTTAATTTTGTCATATCAAGAATGCTATATAAATAAAATCAAACTATATGTAACCTTTTGCAGTTGGCTTTTTTCACTCAGTATAATTCCCTGGACATTCAATCAAGTTGCTGTATTTAATCAGTGCTTCATTCCTTTCTGTTACTGAGTGTACTCTATGGTATGGATAAACCAGAGTTTGTTTAACCAGTCACTCATTGAAAGTAATCTGAGTTGTTTACAGATTTCAGCTATTATGAATAAATCTGCTAAGAACATTTATTCACATGTTCTGGGGTAATATATATTTTAAATTTTCTGGGATAAATTCCCTATAGTTCAATGGTTGGACAGTGTATTTAGTTGCACTTGTAATTTTATGAAAAGATTTTTCCAGACTGGCTGTGCCCTTTTATATTCTGACCAGCAATGTATGAATGATTCAGTTTCTCTACACCCTTGCCAACATTTGTTGTTGTCATTGTTCTTTATTTTAGCTATTCTGATAGGCTTGCAGTGAAATCTCACTGCCGTTTTATTTTGCATTGCCCTAAAGATTAACGATGTTGAATACCTTTGCAAATGTGTTTATTAACCATCAGTATAATCTCTTTGGTGAAATGTCCCTTCATCTGTTTTTGCCCACTTTCTAGTTGGATTTTATTTTTACTGTCAAGTTTTTGTCATTGTTAGATATTCTAGAAATGAACCGTTTGTCAGATATGTGATTTGGAACTATTTGCTCCCAATTTATAGCTCTCCATTTCACCATCTTCTCATTGGGTATAATAGGAAATTTTTTTTAGTTTTGAGGATATCTGGTTTATTAATTTTTCTCCTTATGGAGCTTGCTATTGGAGAAATCTGAGAAATATGTTTTGCACTATGTTAATTTTTGTGTAATATGTGAGTACTTTGACAGGAATTGCATTGCAGGAAATTTATAGATCAATTTAGATAGAGCTGACCTCCTTACTATATTGAGTCTTCCAGTCAATTAAAATGGCATATGTCTTTATTTATAAAGTTTAATTTTGTTATTTTCTGCATATACATCCTACATGCATTTTGTTAGATTTTTATCTTAGTTTTTCATTATTTTGGAAGATTATCAATAGTATTGAGTTTTAAATTTCAGTTTCTACATTTTGTTGCCAGTATATATAAATACAATTAATTTTTTGTGTTGTCGTTCTACACTGTGATTTGGTGAATTAACTTACTTATACATGCTTTGTTTTTTGGCAGGTCTCTTGAAGTTTTCTAGTAGACAAACCTGGTCAGAAAATAGGAACAGTTTATTTCTTCCTTTACATTTTGTACATATTTTGTTTCTTTTTCTTGCCTATGGTACTAGAACTTTAACTAGTATGTTAAATAAGAGTGGTGAGAGTGGATATTCTTATGTTGCTCCCTATTTTAGGGGGAAAGTATACAATGTTCATCATTGAACACGATGTTAGCTATAGGTTTACTATGCAAACACTTTACCAGGTTGAGGAAGTTATCTTCTAGGTTGCAAAGAGTATTTGTTTTAAAAAAATAATGGATATCGGTTTGCTTCTAACTCTATTCTGTATTGATTGACATAATCATGTAATTTTTCTGCCTTCATCTTTTAACAGATAAGATGACATTAATGGAATTCAAAATATTAAACTAGTCTTTATTTCTCGAATAAACTGTTTGATTGTGGTGTATACTTTTTGCTATATACTGATGGATTCAATTTGCTGATATTTTGTGACTAATTTCATGAATAACATTGGAATGTAGTTTTACTTTCTTGTTAAATGTTTTTGGTTTTTGTATCAGAGTAATGCTGGCTTCATAGAATGAATCAGGAAGTTTTCCTTCATCTTCTCTTTTCTGGAAGAGTTTGAGAATGATTGGTGTTAACTCTTCTTTAAATGTTTGGGATAATTTACCACTGGAGCTCTCTGGGACTGAAGATTTCTTTTGGGAAGCTTTTAAACTATGAATTCAATTTCTTAAATAATAGTATTCAGATTGTCTATTTCATCTTTGGTAAATTTTGGTAGTTTTTTATTTACTAAATATGGATAAATTTCATATAGTTGTTGAAATTATGTGTTTAAAGTTGTTCACACTACTGCTTTATTTTTTAATGTCTGATGCTATCTGTAGTGATACTGTTATGGGTTTTGTGAATACCTTTTGGGATTCCAATTTATGTATAGTGTTTTTTAGTATATCATTTCATAGAATTTTCTTAGTGCTTTTAAACAGGAATTTAATATCCATAGGCAACTTATCACTCTCTCCTACCAATGTTTTACTACTTTAAGTAAAGCATGCAAACTTTATGTTTATGTTATCAAAGCACAAAGAATACAGAAAATAAGAAATACAGTCATTATACCTCAATTCCATTTAGATAACCTTATACTTCCTACATTTTATCATATAAATGTCTTAAGACATTCCTTTTGCTGTCTCTCTACAAATATATGTGTATATATATGTATATATATGTGTGTATACATATATATATATACATTTTTGTAACATGTCACGAGGTGATGTAATTTTTGCTACAATCATCAAATATGATTTAAGAGACTGAAGGGAAGTAGGGCAGTCTGTTATATTAATTATTATTTTTATCCATATGATATTCTTTCTTTAAATTTTTTTTTTAAAAACTATTCCTTATCTTTGTAGAGAACATTCTTTAACGATCTTTAAGGCCTGGTTTGCTTAAAATAAATTCACTTTCCCTTTATATGAGAATATCTACATTTTCTCTTTATGTATAAAGAATATATTTTCTGGATATGGAATTCACAGTTTATAGTTACTTCCTTTCAGTATTTGAAAAATGTATACCATTTCCTTCTGACCTCCATGGTTTTGGATGAGCAATCTACTGTCATTTCAATTGGTTTTTCCCTATAAGTAATGCACTGTACCTCTCTGGTTACTTTCAAGGTTGTTTTCTGTGTGTGTGTCTTTACTTTTCAGAAGTTTAATGATGATTTGTCTTGCCTTGGATTTCTTTTGCTTTACACTGACTGGAGTTTACTTAGTCTCTTGAATCTGTAGGCTTAGGTGCTTCATCAAATTCAGCAAGTTTTGAGACATTATTTATTTGAATACTTTTTCATTACCTCTCTCTCCTCTCCCTCTGGAGCTCTGATGATACACATTTTAGCTCTTTTGTTATTTTCCTACAGGTCCCTGGTACTCGGTTCATTTTTGTAAAAGTCTATATTCTCTTTGTTGTTCTGACCATATAAATTATATTGATCTCTCCTCAATTGCACTGATTCTATACTCAATCATCTCCATTCTATTCTTGAGCCCATCTGGCAAGATATATTTAACTTATATTTAATCAGTTCCACAACTTTTGTTCGGTTCTTTATTCAACATTTTTCTGAGATTCTCCATTTTATGTTTCATTAGAATTCAAAATTGTTTCTTGAAGCAAAATTTGGACAGACTCAAACTGCCCCACTGAAGATGGGGAGGGAAAGTTTTGCTTCCTGCTGGCCTCACTGACACCAAGAGATGAGACTGGAGGAAGTAGAACACCAATTAGCTCACTTCTTGCCACTTCATTCTACCTCCTTCATACCAAGTGGGGTTGGAGGCTCTGTTTCCACTGGTCTTTGTTCACATATGGGGAGAAGGAAAACAATGCTAGCTACCCTGGTTCAAATCCTTTCATCCTTTCTTGTTGCTGCACCTCTACCAACACCATTCTGGCAGGAGAATCACAGCACTGTGTGCTTCTGCTGGAGGAATGGCAGATTACTTCCTTACTTGGTCCCATCAACACCACAGAAAATACAAGGGGAAGGGAATCACAGTGTGCTGCTTCTAAGGCATAAAAGTACTTAGGGGTGGGGCAGAAAATCAAGAATTTGGGAAAATTAAATTCCATGTTGTTATAGGTCTAAGTTTCCCTTTTCCTTGCTGTCTGTTACACAGAGGGTCATTCTTAGCACGAAGGTTGACATTACTTATCTTTTGGTTCCCTCAACTTTCAAAGCTACAAATGATGTGTTGAATCATTTTAATACTTCAAATCTCTTTGAATTCTTTTTTTGCCTTCCTCTTCTGCCACTAGCATGAGAGAAATTTCTCTACTTTCATAGGTTCATGTGATTAGATTAGGCCCACCTGGATGATCTCACTTTTTAAGGTCACACAGCAAGAGAGGAAGTACCATAACACTGCTGTGGTTTGGATATGGTTTGCTTGTCCTGACCAAATCTTATGTTGAAACTTGATCCCCAGTATTGGCAGTAGGGCCTAATGGGAAGTGTTTGGATCATAAAAGAAGATCCTTCATGAATAGATTAATGCCCTCTTAAAAAGAGCCTGGTACCTTTCCCCACTCATTCTTGCTTCCTCTCTTACCATGTGATCTGCACACCCTGGCTCCCCTTCACCTTCATCCATGAGTGGAAGCAGCCTGAGGCTCTCATCGGAAGCAGATGTTGGTGCCATACTTCTTGTACAGCCTACAGAACCATGAGCCAAATGAACCACTTTTCTTTATAAATTGCCCAGTCTCTGGTATTTCTTTATAGGAACACAAAACAGATTAATACAATAAATAACAAAAGCATAGGAGTGATACTTCATAACATTCACAGGTTCCAGGAGATGTGACCTGGAATCTTGAGGCTGTATTAGTTTCCTGTGACTGCTATAATAAATTACCACACAATGGGTGACTTAAAGAAAAATTTATTCTCTCAAAGTTCTGGAGGCAAGAAGTTGGAAATCAAGTTTTTGGTAGGGCTGTGTACCTTCTAAAGGCTCTAGAGGAATATCTGTTCGTTGTCTCTTCAGACATTTGGTGGTTGTTGGTATTCATTGGCCTGTAACTGTATCTTTCATTAGTCTGTCTTCACCTTGCCTTCTGCTTTCTGTCTGTCCAAACACTCTCTGCCTTTCTTTTATAAGGATACATGTGATTCTACTTACGGTCCTCCTAGATAATCCAGCATAAACTTCTCCTATTAGAAAAATTAATTATCCCTTTTGTTATATAAGGTGATTTTTGCCATATAAGGTAATATTCATAGTTTCTTGGAATTAGAAAGTTGACATATTTTAGAGGCAGGAGTATTTGTTTAGTTTATCAAACTAGGTGACAAACAAGATGACAATTTAAAGCAGTTTCATAGAGGTAGATGTCATGTTAAGAAGAGGAATATTCTGTAGGTATTTTTTAAAAATGTTGGTAGGGCTTGTTGACAGGTTGTTTGGGGGATGTGAGAGAAAGGGGAGAGCAAAGATGACACCATGATGTCTCATCTTACGATCTATCATGGCAGAGTTGCAATTAATGAGACCAAGTAAAACTAAAGGACAAAGTATTTTGGATAGGGAGAGCTATTTTGTTTTCGGAAATGTTAAATTTAGAGATTTCTATTAGATATTTAAATATAGATAATGTGTAGGGCATTGAATTTTTAAGCCCAGATTTAACAATGTTTGTGGGTTAGAAAAAATTAAAAAATTTGAGTGTGACTAACATAAAAATGGCAACTAAAACCGAGTCTGGATGAGATCACCCATGGTATGAGCACAGACAGAGATCCATAAAATTCATCATAGATTTCCATAAGAGAACCAAACATCATGTTCTTTAATACTCCAGCATTTAGAGTATTTGAGATCAAAAGGCACAAGCAAAAGAAAGTGACGTTTTGCAGGATGTGAGGTAGGAAAACAGCTAGGACAGTGTGAATATCCTAGAAGGCAAGTGAAAAACGATTTCAGGCTGGAAAGGTTGAGGTGAGGTAAGATTAGGAGAATGAGTTTATAGTTAAATCTGGCAATGCAGAGATCATTTAAACCTTGATAAATGTTGTTTTGATAGTGTCAAGAAATAGCCTGATTGAACTGGTTCAAGAAAAAAAAAAAGGGAGGTTTGGAATTAGAGTACTCAACTCTTGAGGTATCATGATTTTTTTAGGAGCTTTAATATAAAGGAGAGACATAAAATCGGGTATATCTTGTACAAGATTATGTGAGGATAAGCATTAATTTTTAATACGAGTAAAATTGCATAACTTTATGTAAACATTAGAATAAAGAGAAAAAAATTTATAAAGCTCCTGATAAAAAAAAGTATCTGGAGTCATCACAGAGGGAATATGGTAGACAGTTAAATATGGGCCTAAAGAAAAGGGTGACAGGAGTTCATTCACTGTAACAGAAGGGAAGGCAGACCATATGGTGACAAGTACAGTCATCTGTTTCATTGAGATTGTGGAAGCTTTTGGAAGTTCTCATTTGATTGCCTGTAGCCTGTATTTCTCTCAATGAATTAGTACTCTAGGTCATTAGTTAAGATTGAGAATGTACGAGAAGATTTTGGAGGTGTGAGGAAGGAGTTAGGTGTATGAAATTGTCAAGAATGAGAGGGCTCAGGAAATGTAGTATGACTGTAAGAATTCCTTAGGAAACAGTTTATATTTAGTGGTCATGGATTTAATGTGATCCCTTTCAGCACATTTGCATATTTTTCTTCAGCTACATTTATCTAAACAGAGACAGGCATAGATGAGCTCGCCATTCATAATTACGAGTATTAGATAAGGGGAGGGGAAGGGATACTGAGGAAGCAAGGAAGATGAGACTATATGCAAGAGAGTTGTTGTAACTATGGACCATGAAATTGATTTGGTGAAGTGAAGGCATGAGAAAGGGCAAGTTATGAGTGTGTTCCAGAATTGCAGTACTAGAGGGAATGAATTGAAAAGAGAGGAGGTGGGAGTAAGAGAATGAGACACTTGAAATGAAGATTATGGAGGAATTGAAGTTATTTAATGACAGTACAGAGTATGAACACAGGCACAGGAAGGAAAACAGCTAGGACAGTGTGATATCCTAGAAGGCAAGTGAAAAACTATTTCAGACTGGAGGGGTTGAGATAAGGTAAGATTAGGAGAATGATTTTATAGTTAAATTTGGCAACACAGAGATCATTTAAACCTTGATAAGTGTTTCTTTGATACAGTGTCAAGAAATAGCCTGATTGAACTGGGTCAAGAAAAAAAATAGCAGGTGGGGGAAAGGGATACAGAGGAAGCGAGGAAGATGAGACTATATGCAAGAGAGTTATTGTAACTACGGACTTTTGTTATTGTAACTAAGGACCTATTGTCACTATGTAACTATGCAGTTATTATAACTATGGAGAGTTATTTTAACATAATTCCCTTTTATGAGATGACTTAGGCATGGCTAGGTTAGGTAAAGAGCAGGTAATTGAGGGAAAGTACAACAGTTACAGAAGAAAACAACTATGTGGATATGGAAGTCAACAAATATTTTAAGAAATATAGTGTTGGCGCTAAAGACATTTTCTTTGATGGCTGAAAATTCAAAACTCGAGATTTTAAGGAGAGAGGGAGAATGTGTTTACTCTGTTTATAGGTTTTTGTATGTTTGTTGGTCTGTTTGTTTCTGTGCAGAAACCTTTAGTTTTATTAGGTCCCACCTGTTAATTTTTTGTTTTGTTGCAATTGCTTTTGGTGATTTAGCTGAAAATTCTTTACCAAGGCCAATATAGAGAAGACATTCTCTAGATTTCCTAGTAGGATTTTTATAGTTTGAGGTATTACATTTACATCTTTAATCTATCCTGAGTTAATTTTTGTATATGGTGAAAGGGAGGGGTCTAGTTTCATACTTTTGTATATGGGTAGCCAGTTATCCTAATACAAATTTATAGAAGAGGGTGTCCTTTCCCCAGTATGTGTTATTGTAGGCCTTGTTGAATCAGCTGGTTATAGATGTATGGCTTTATTTCTGGGTACTATAGTCTGTTCCACTGGTCTATGTGTCTGCTTTTGTACCAGTACCATGCTGTTTTGGTTACTGTAGCATTGTAGAATCCTCTGAAGTCCAGTAGCATGATGCCGCTGACCTTGTTCTTTTTGCTTAAGAATGCTTTGGCTATTTGGGCTCTTTTTTGGTTCCATATGAATTTAAAAATATATTTTTTGAATTCTGTGAAACAATTATGTTGATAGATAGAAATAATGCAGATATCTAGATTGCTTTGGACAGTATGTCCATTTTAAAGATATTGACTCCCCCATTGCATGGGCATGGAATGCTTTTCCTTTTATTTGTGTCATCTCTGAGTAGTATCTTGCAGTTCTTGTGGAGATCATCACCTCTTCGGTTGGCTGTATTCCTAAGTATTTCAATTTTTTGTGGCCACTGTAAATGTTGATCTTTCTCGAGTGTATGTTATCTTTTTTCTTGCCTTTTACATATCTCATAATGTTTCAGTTGAGAGTAATACAAATAGGTTTAGTGTGGTGTGGGGACTAGTTTGCAAAAGGGAATTTTTCTCCATGTCTGCTCCATCCTTAGCCTTAGACTTCCCATTGCACAGTATCTGATATTGGGTCTGCCTTTTGTAACATATTTAGTGTTGTTTGTGACTTAAAGCTTTTTCTAGCAGTAAAGTTGGTAGGGCAGTTTTCTCTACTGTCCTGATTAAGCTTTACTCTTAGGCACCATGTCACCTTGTCTCAGATATGGCCTTCTCAGTTTTATCATTCTTACCCTAGTGGTAGTTTTTACATGGACTCCTGCCTCTCCTCAGGAGTAGAGCATTTTTCTCTCTGACCCTCCTATATCAAAAATGGGTTTTTACCAATGCCCTAAGTATTTCCATTTTTGCTGCTTTTCTTCTCTCTCCATAGGAGAGGTCAGGCTTTTTTTTTCATAGAGAATATAAAACAGAAGTGTGCAAGATTTTCATGTCTTTCCCAGAGAAGCTGTATTCTCCCTCTTCCAAGTTTGCACCACAAAATATACTTTTTCAGAAGCCCCTCCAGTCTTTTCTGTGACACCCAGTGGGATTTAGGGGAAAAACGTTTCCAAGAAGGTTCCAGTCTCTATATATTCAGCCCTCAGGGACTTTCTAATCTCATCAGTGTACATTCAGTGACCTAATTATCCAATATCCCTGGCTCTACTTACAAATATGTCATTGTAGTTTTATGTACATATAAAAGCTTTCATTTAGTATCTCTCTGTAGGCGCCAGCCTTTACTCAGATTTTAGGCTAGCTGATTTCCCTGTGATTTCAACTTTGTGAGATTTTTTTTTCTCATCATGAACTTTTAGTTTTTTCAACTTTTTATTGGACAAATATCTCTCAGGGAGATGTTGAAAATGTTTTGTAATGGGTAATAAAAAAGTTTTCCAAATTAATGACAGATATAGAAATAGAATATTATTTAAAATGTGCAAAAATCATGAAAATACTGTCTGCAGAAGCCAAATACAAATAGCAATGTTTGAACTGTGAGTTCTGCTTCCTGAAATCTGAAATCTAAAGGACTCTTGGTATTAGCCAATGTAATTACTTTATGTTGACAATGATGAATTCATTCCCAAAAAAGAAAGGTGATATTACCTAACATTTATTTATCTGTAAACTTATCTACCTTTAAATAAAGGTAAAATATAACATTGAAAATGTTTAAAGTTACATAAAAATACACCATTCAAAATTACACCTATGTAGTTTTAATCACATGTAGAAAATTATTTAGAAAAACTATGGCTTGGAATTTTAAAGAAAAAATTAATAAATGTTAAGTGGAATACAACAACATAGTTAAATATATCTTCCATAGGTATTTTTCTGCCAGGAATCTTTATCTAAACAGAAGTAGGATTCCCTAATATTATGATTAGCTTCAATGACAACAACTTAAAATTGGGACTCTAAAGTCTTTAAGAGTAAAATACAATTTAATGAGTATTTACAGAAATTATTAACACTGTATAAAATGTTTTAAATAGTGAGCTATTCCTTTTAGTACTGCATAACAGAATATCAGGAAAAGGAATGAAGTGATATAAGAGTCATTATATAACTAAACTTTTATATTAATCTTTCTCATGAAAGTGATGAAAGGTTTTGCATTCTTGAGCAGAGAAAACTGCTATCATATTTCAAGTAAAGCTTTTATGTTATCTAGGGATCAATAAGAGAAGCTGTAATAGTGAGCATTTAATATCAGTAATAAAATATTAACTACAAATAATCATAAATGTTACTTGTATTATGTGACAATAAGCCATCTTTTTTTTTGCTCTAGTGTCATGGAAAAGAATAAGATATATTGTCATTACTATTGCTGTTTTTTAAAGAGAGATCTAAAATGGTTTTGAGCATGATTCATCCATTAGAACACATAAAAAATATAAAAACATAAAATCTAAACACTTCTGAAGACAGATGAACAAATATATATGACACACTGAAATAAATTCAATGTCACAGAAATGTCATTTCTTCATGTATTTATAATGTTATAAATTATAAATTTAAAATAAGCCTGATAAATATTTCATTGAGTTTTCTATGGAAGTAGCCAAGTTTATTATAAGGTTCATATGGATAAAATATTAGGAAAGAATAGGCAGCAAAACCTTGAAAACAAAAGGTAACATAAAAGAGCAATCCTCAAAACATATTAGAGAATATTTTAAAAACTCTCTGATTACAACAGTGTAGTTTTGCCTATTATAAACAGATCAGGGACAGGCGCGGTGGCTCACACCTGTAATCCCAGCACTTTGGGAGGCCGAAGCGGGTGGATCACGAGGTCAAGAGATCGAGACCATCCTGGTCAACATGGTGAAACCCCGTCTCTACTAAAAAAAATACAAAACATTAGCTGGGCACGGTGGCGCGTGCCTGTAATCCCAGCTACTCAGGAGGCTGAGGCAGGAGAATTGCCTGAATCCAGGAGGTGGAGGCTGCGGTGAGCTGAGATCACGCCATTGCACTCCAGCCTGGGTAACAAGAGCGAAACTCTGTCTCAAAAAAAAAAAAAAAAACAGATCAGTGGAATAATAGAGATAATCCAGAAAGAGCCAAAGTCCATATGGCAGTATAATCTATGATAATATGGGCATATTAATTCAGTAGTTATGAGATGGACTTCTTAATAAATCCTGAAGAAACAGAGAACTATTCGGATAGATGGGAGAAAAATACCATGTTTATGGATTGTTCTTAATGATACAATGTTTCTGAGATGACAACTGCCCCCAAATCAATCTATAATTTCAATGCAATTTGTATTAGTCCATTTTCATACTGTTATAAGAAATTCCCAAGACTGGCATTGTCAGGCTTAAAATGCTCCAAAGTTTTATGCTCTGCTTCCCTTTTAAATATAAATTCCAATTCCAAACCATCTCTTTGTGAATTCCTAAAACTGAACACTTTTAAGAGCACCCAGGTCATAACTTGAACACTTTGCTGCTTAGAAATTTCTTCTGCCAGGTACACTAAATAACCTCTCTCAAGTTCCAAGTTCCACAGATCTCTAGGGCAGGGCAAAATGTCACTAGTCTCTTTGCTAAAGCATAGCAAGAATCACTTTTATTCCAGTTCCCAACAAGCTCCTCTTCTCCATCTGAGACCACCTCAGCCTGGACTGCATTGTCCGTATCACTATCAGCATTTCAGTCAAAGCCATTCAACAAGTTTCTAGGGAGTTCCAAACATTCCCACGTTCTCCTGTCTTCTGAGCCCTCCAAACTGTTCAAACCTCTGCCTGTTACCCAATCTCAAAGTCACTTCCATATTTTTAGGTATCTTTATAGCACAATTCAAATCAAAATCCTAGCATGCATGCGTGTGTGTGTGTGTGTGTGTGTGTGTGTGTGTGTATGTGTTTGGAAATTGGCTAGCTGATTCTAAAATTCTTAAGTAAGTGCAAAGGATCTAGAATAACTATAAAAATATTGAACAAGAGAAAAGGTTTGAAGTATTTATGTTACCAAATATCAAGACTTACTATATAGCTATAGTAGTAGACAGTACAAGTGCAAGGATAGATTAATAGAATATTTGAACTAAATAAAGTCTAGAAACAGGCTCATATATATACTGTCATCTGATTTGGGAGAAAAATAGCACAAAAAAATCAATGATAAAAGTATGGCTTTATCCATAAATGCTGCCAGTAAAATTTGGCATACACAGTGTCTAAATGGAACTTTGAGTCCTATATCTCACCATATTTGAAAGTATCAAGTATGTATCATGAAATGTAAGCAATAAAACTTCTAGGTAAAAGAGAAATATATCTTCATGACTTTATGCCCCAGATTACTGAGATTATTGCCAGTATATAGTACCTAAATTTCAGCTGAAGAGAGTCACCTGTCCAAATTAAAACGCCTTTCCTGAGGGTAGACTCCATTCAATGATGAATTGATGTGGAAGGTGAGGGAGAGATGTGTAAAATCCTGTCCCCTTTATCCCAAACTGGGGCAACTCTGAAGAGTTATCCTAGCTTCAGTGCTAGCCATTGGGTAAACTGACAGCTTTGTCCCTACTTTCTCCCCCTAATCAATCTTGCTTCATTCTCTTCCTTCAGTGGTGTTGATCCTCAGAGCACTTCCTAATAAACTTCATACCCCCACCTTCCTTTTCAGAGTCTATTTCCCAGGAAAACTATTCTGTAACAGTGATGTTTAAGATACTTTTGAGTGAAACTTGGATCTATATGTTTACATTTTCTAAGTTATTTATTGGTGTTTTATAGGAATACTGTGTAGAGGGTAAGAGTTCAAGCCCCAAATTCAAACCTAAGTTAATAGAATTTATCTTATAGTGTTCTGAGGACTAAATCAATTAATATTTGTAAAGTGCTTAAAATAGCTCCTGGCACATTGTCTATTGTATTGTTCATGGCAAGTGACATCATTTTTCATTAGAATACCACTAAGTAAATTTTTATTTAGGTGATATAAAGGTATGCCAAAAATTGTGAAGGTAATATGTGAATAACTGAAATATGGAGAGTATTTTCTAAGAGAAATGTTGAAGAAGTGTAAAACATATGATGGGTTAGGAATGTCAAGAGGAATAAGGCTGGATAACTTTTATATCTATTTAAATCTAGATACAGATGTAACTGTAGATGTAGATATCAACTGTTCCATAAGAAGTTATTTTCTAGAAAACTGAGATTCACCAAGACACCAAAATTATTTAATCAATTAATAATTTTAGTTTATAAAATTAAAACCATTTGTTTAGGAATTGTTTTATCTAGGAACAAATAGATTTTATAAGAAAAATAACTATTTATTTCTTTTCCAGGAATGTATTTCCTGGCATGTAACATCAGGTGCTAGATCTTGTTTGTTATAAAACTGAGGAAAATAGGAGTCCGTTTTGGGGTTGACCTATTTTCATTTATACGAGTACTCACAATAACATATCTTTTTACATAGTTTTAGTATTTAGAAATGTCTTCACATACACAATTGTGTATGTTTATCAAAAAGTCTTATTAGGTAAAACTTATTTTTTATAATGTCCAAAATTGGGTTCATACAGGATAGAAACTAACCCAAGATAATACAGCTTATCCATGTTAGAGTAGAAAGAAGAACACAGATTATTTGACCATAACCTAATGCTCAATCCCCATACCTTGGCTACCTTTCTAAGGTTCTAGGTCTAATTTTACATCTATGTGTAGATTTGTAAAGTTTTTTGCTATAATATGTAACACTAGAAATATAATAATGCTAATCCTCCACCTTTTTTAAAATGTTAGAGGACCCAGTAACATGTTACAGCTAATATTTTTCCACAAGTTTAATCTTGTTTTAGTAACATTTAATTCTTTCCTATTAAAAGAGAAAAAAAGAATATTGCAAGTCCTAGAACTTTATTAGCTTTGTAGAAGGATGTCCTTTGAATTCACAATTCACCTACACTCCTGTCCTGTTCTTGGTTATTTGACCTGATTAAATCTGTAAGCAAGGTAACATTTCAAAGTGAAAACCTGGCAAGTTAAGATTCTTCACTGACAGGAAGACCCTTTTCTTCTTCTGGTCTAGTTCTTGTCACCAGTTTTGAATGATAATGAAAGGAACAGAGAACTTTCTAAAAATAAAATGAAGTACTTAGCTATCTATAGTATGAAATTCATTCCAAGGAAATAATTTCTAGAAATATATATTTCCTTAAAGGAAGAAAAGGGCTGTGAACACTTTCTCCAATGGGAAAAATACTCTATAATAGCTAGAGCTCCAATCTAGGTCAACATCTAACTACATCTAGATCTAATTTTATTAAACAACTTTGTAATCCCAAGGAATTGTAAAATTTCTGAAAGAAGGTAATATGGGAAATATTTATAGAAATTATTTTTATCTATGTCCTTTTGTAATATAGAGACTAAATTCTTTGTAAAGTCAGCTTGATTGGGATGATGAATAGAGTGGCTGCTACTATGGAATGAAGCAGTAGCATTCATACATGAGAAACATATGTTAGTTATAACAGCTGTCACTCAGTTTCCTTTACTGCCTAATATTGAATAGAATTGAATAGAATGCATTGTCACATCATATGGCAAATTAGAGAGTACAAGTTTAGAACTTCCCTGCTCAATCAGTTCATAAGAGGGGAAAATAACATTTACAAAAGTATATTTCTTGGCCAAATACATGTTTGAAATACATATCACTTCCTCTATCTAAAAATACACACAGCACTAGAGAGGAAATAAAAGGCCTAGGAAACCCTGCCATAAAGAAATGTTGTTTAGCCAAGTATTTCCCAAATTTACTTAGGCATAGAATGTAGAGTTTTTAATTCTATTTCTGTAACTACTAGTAGGTATATATAACTTAGATGTTTCTGTTTCTTTGTGTTCTTGTTTTTTTTTTTTAATTGTACTTTGGGCTCTGTTGTACATATGCACATCCTGCATCCAGCAGCATTGTTGTATAGGGACATACATGCCATGGTGGTTTGCTGTCTCCATCCACACCCCCACTCTGTGACTACATCAGTCATTTCTCTCCAACCTCCCTGCCCCACCCCATCCCGCTGTCCCGTCCCTCCCCTCCACCCCAACACCTACCCCAGTGAGTGTTGTTCCCTTCCCCGTGCCCAAGTGTTCTCATTGTTTGTCACCTGCCTATGAGTGAAAACATGCGGTATTTGGTTTTCTCTTCTTGTGTAAGTTTGCTGAGAATTATGGTTTCTAGGTTCATCCACACTTAGGTAATTTTTTAGTCCTCAAATATTCACCAGGAAAATATTCTATGTTAATATAGGAACACTTAGTTTTAAGGGTATAAATGCTTTTTCTGTTATTTGATGGTATCCCTAGAGGTGATTTTTATAATACCAATAAAAATCCCAATGTCTAAAAATGCCAATAGCGACATAAGAAGCCAAGCTCCCATTTCTGTTGTACTCTTTAAGATTTAAGTTCCTCAAATCAGCAGAAAAACTCCTACAACTAGTATTATAACATGTAAAGATATCAGGGCAAACAAAAAGTTCCTATAAAATAAGCAAACCCCTTTGGAGATCTTATTACACAGAACAGCAGGGAGCACATCGCAAACTGTCAAATACACTATATAGGCAGGGTATGCATGGTTTATCTTAGAAAGCAAGTCACAAATTAGAGAAAACAATAAGAAATTCACCAAGAAACTGGTTTAAATATTGAAAAAATATTTTGTGACCATAACAAAAATAGAAATTATAATTAATAAAGTATATTTAACCTCTATTTTTTAAACTAAAAACCTTAAAATTAAAACATAAATGTTAGTCTGTATGTTGCATAAAAAATACATTATATATAACTACTAATTGTGGTATTGAAAATAATATAGTTAGTAGAAGGTTTATATTTTTGTTCTGTAAATCAGATTTTATTGACAGCCATAAATACTGTGTTTCAAAATAGTGAGAGAATGAATGGCCCCGAAAAAAGAAGTTTAAATACTATAAAGTTGCAGTCATCTCCAAATTTGTCCATAGGTTAATGTAATTGCTATTAAATAATTAATGGGATTTTGGGGGGGACTTGATAAAAGTTTATAATTTTTACTAGAATAATAAGTAAATAAGAGAAAATATATCATTTAAATATACTAGAAAGAAATAAAATAAGAAAACAAAATCATGGGGTTTAAACTGTATGGCACTGGCATCAGATCGGAAACACAGATCCAGGGAAAAGTGTATATATGATCTGAATATCAGATAAGTCACATTTCAAACTTAAATAGCAACAAAATAATTATTATTATTGAACCAAAAAAATGGAAAAGTGGCTAACTGAGGGGCAATCAAATTAGGTTTTCATTACATACCAAAAAAGCACTATATAGATGAACTGAAGGAGTAAAATTTGCCTACCTACCTTAACCATTTTCTCATTAAAAACAAAGGAGAAGAAAAAGAAAATGTAGGTGAATTTTCAATTTATTTCACAATGTGAAATGACATTGAAAGTGTAGAATCAGTGGAAGAAATGTTAGAAACAGAAAATGGCTCACCTATTTAATGGATCAGTTAATTAAGTATAAGCAGACATATAAATAGTTGCCACAAATATAACAAAGTTATTACTTAACATGAAGGCAGTTTTCAATTTTTTGCTATTATAAAAAATGCAGTATCAAGCATATTTATTCATACATTAACCATACATTGATTATATCTTTGTTTTAATTTTTAATTTTTGTGGATATCTGGTAGGTATATATATTCATGAGGTATATGGGATATTTTGACACAGGCATGGAATGTATAACAATCACATCAGGGTAAATGGGATATCTATCACCTCGAGTATTTATGCTTTGTGTTACAAACAGTCCAATTATACCCTTTTAGTTTTTTTTTTTTTTTTTTTTTTGAGACGGAGTTTCACTCTTGTCACCCAGGATGGAGTGCAGTGGCGCGATCTCTGCTCACCGCAACCTCCGCCTCCTGGGTTCAGGCAATTCTCCTGCCTCAGCCTCCTGAGTAGCTGGGATTACAGGCATGCGCCACCATGCTCAGCTAATTTTTTGTATTTTTAGTAGGGGTTTCACCATGTTGACCAGGATGGTCTCGATCTCTTGACCTCGTGATCCACCCGCCTCGGCCTCCCAAAGTGCTGGGATTACAGGCTTGAGCCACCGCACCTGGCCCCTTTTAGTTATTTTTAAACGTACAATTAAATTATTTTTTTACTATAGTCACTTTGTCGTATTATGAAATACTAGAACTTATTCATTCTTTCTATTTTTTGGTACCTATTAACTCTCCCCTCTTCCCCTCATGGCCCCACCCCTACCCACTACTCTTCCCAGTCTCTGGTAACCATCTTTCTATTCTCTATCTCCATGAGTTCAACTGTTTTTATTGTTAGGTCCCACAAATAAGTGAGAACATGAGAAGTCTTTCTTTCTGTGTGTTTCACTTAACATAACTCCAGTTCCATCCATGTTGTTGCAAATGACAGTATCTCTTTCTCTCTCTTTTATGGCTGAATATTACTACATTGTGTATATGTACCATACTTTCTTTATCCATTTGTCTGTTGATGGACACTTAGGTTACTTCTGAATCTGGGCTACTGTGAATAGTGCTGCAATAAACATGGGAGTACAGATATCTCTTCAATATACTGATTTCCTTTCTTTAGCATATATACCTAGCAATGGGATTGCTAGATCACATGGTAGCTCTAGTTTTAGTTTCCTGAAGAACCTCCAAACTGATCTCCACAGCAGTTGTACTACCTTACATTTCGACCAACAGAATTGGCATTACTAGGTCAAAAGAATGATAGTTGCAAAGTTTCTATTTCTACATTACACACGGTACTCTCCAAAAGCCATGTAATAGGTAATTTGTATTCCCACAAACACTGTTTGATTATTCCAATCACACTATAGAAACATTAGCAGTTATAGTTTCATTAAAAGACAAAAACAAACTTAAAAAAGGAAAAAATCTACATGGTCATTTAAATAAAAATCAATATCTGATTATTAATGATATTGAACATATTTTAAACCATTTTTTGGCCATTCATACTTTCTCTTTTGTGAACTGTTGTTCATACTCCTTTTAATGCATTGCAAAGTTGAAACATAAAAAGGTTCAGGTCTGTTATTAAGCAATTATTTTGCTTCTGTATCAGTTAATTTTTCTGAATTGCACTCTCCATAATTCAATGAGAGTAGTAATAACACCTGTACCTTGGAGTTGTATCAAATGAATTGAATTAATGACATTTAGAAAGTTTTATAAATGGCTATAGAAAATTTAAGCAAAATTAACCTTTTCTTCTTGATATGTTAGTAATGGTTATTGGTTTCAGTTAGTCTTTTTGTATTAATTATGTTAAGATAATTCATACTTTATATTTACCACCAAAACAATTGTTTTGTAATTTTAAAACATTATTATTGTTAATCAAATTCATAATTTTGTAGCTTTAAATTTTTAAGAAACTTCATTATTTCTTAGAATTTTTCCTATTCATTAATGGACAGGTAGGGTGGTTAATATATAGAAGAAATATCTTAGTTATTTCTTGCCTTCTGCTAGGTTTTGAGTTTTTTTGATCTTGCTCCTCTGGCTCTTTCAATTTTGATGATAGGGGGTCAATTTTGGATCTCTCCACTCTTCTCATATGGGCACTTATTGCTATTTATTTTCTAAGATCAGAGCAGAACTGAAGGAGATAGAGACATGAAAAACCCTTCCAAAAATCAATAAATCCAAGAGCTGGTTTTTTGAAAAGATCAACAAAATAGACAGACCACTAGCCAGATTGATGAAAAAGAAAAGAGAGAACAACCAAATAGATGCAATAAAAAATGATAAAGGGGAAATCACCACAGATTCCACAGAAATTCAAACCATCATCAGAGAATATTACAAACAACTCTATGCACATAAACTAGTAAACCTGGAAGAAATGGATAAATTCCTGGACACCTGTGTCCTCCCAAGCCTAAACCAGGAGGAAGCAGAAACTATGAATAGACCAATAACAAGGGCAAAAGTTGAGGCAGCAATTAAGAGCCTACCACACAAAAAAAGCCCAGGTCCAGATGGGTTCACAGCCGAATTCTACCAGACACACAAAGAGGAGCTGGTACCATTCCTTCTGAAACTATTCCAAATAATCCAAAAAGAGTGAATCCTTCCCAAATCATTTTATGAGACCAACATCATTCTGATACCAAAACCTGGCAGAGACTCAACAAGTAAAGAAAACTTCAGGCCAATATCCATGATAAACATAGATGCAAAAATCTTCAATAAAATACTGGCAAGCCGATTGCAACAGCACATCAAAAAACTTATCCATCATGATCAAGTACGAATCATCCCGGGGATGCAAGGCTGGTTCAACATACGGAAGTCTATAAATGTAATTCACCACATAAACAGAACCAAAAACAAAAACTACATGATTATCTCAATTGATGCAGAAAAGGCCTTTGACAAAATTCAACAGCCCTTTATGCTAAAAAACCCTCAATAAACTCAGTATTGATGGAACATATCTCAAAGTAATAAAAGCTATTTATGACAAACCAACAGCCAATATCATACTAAATGGGCAAAACCTGGAAGCATTCCCTTTGAAATCCGGCACTAGACAAAGATGCCCTCTTTCACCACTCCTATTCGATATAGTACTGGAAGTTCTAGCCAGAGCAATCAGGCAAGAAAAAGAAATAAAGGGTATTCAAATAGGAAAGGAGGAAGCCAAATTGTCCCTATTTGCAGACGACATGATAGTATACCTAGAAGACCCCATCACCTCGGCCCAAAAACTCCTGAAACTGATAAGCAACTTCAGCAAAGTCTCAGGATACAAAATCAATCTGCAAAAATCACAAGCATTCCTATACACCAATAACAGACTGAAAGAGAGCCAAATCAAGAACGAACTGCCATTCACAATTGCTACAAAAAGAATAAAATACCTAGGAATACAACTAACAAGGAATGTAAGAGATCTCTTCAAGGAAAACTACAAACCACTGCTCAATGAAATAAGAGAGGACACAAACAGATGGAGAAACATTCCATGTTTATGGTTAGGAGGAATCAATATCATGAAAATGGCTATACCGCCCAAAGTAATTTACAGATTCAATGCTATCCCCATCAAGCTACCATTGACTTTCTTCACAGAACTGGAAAAAACGACCATGAACTTCATATGGAACCAAAAGAGAGCCCGCTTAGCCAAGTCAATTCTAAGCAAAAAGAACACAGCGGGAGGCATCACACTACCGGACTTCAAACTATACTACAAGGCTACAGTAATCAAAACAGCATAGTACTGGTACCAAAACAGAGATATAGACCAATGGAACAGATCAGAGGCATTGGAGGCAACACAGCATATCTACAACCATACAATCTTTGATAAACATGACAAAAACAAGCAATGGGGAAAGGACTCCCTGTTTAATAAATTGTGTTGGGATAACTGGCTAACCATATGCAGAAAGCAGAAACTGGACCCCTTCCTGACACGTTACACTAAAATTAACTCCAGATGGATTAAAGACTTAAATATAAGACCTGGCACCATAAAAACCCTAGAGGAAAAATCTAGGCAAAACCATTCAGGACATAGGAGTAGTCAAGGACTTCATGACCAAAACACTAAAAGCATTGGCAACAAAAGCCAAAATAGACAAATGGGACCTAATAAAACTCCACAGCTTCTGCACAGCAAAAGAAACAGTCACTAGAGTGAATCGGCAACCAACAGAATGGGAAAAATTTTTTGCAGTGTACCCATCTGACAAAGGGCTGATATCCAGAATTTACAAAGAACTCAAACAGATTTACAGGAAAAAAACAAACAAGCCCATTCAAAAATGGGCAAAGGATATGAACAGATACTTTTCAAAAGAAGACATACATGAGGCCAACAAACAAATGAAAAAATGCTCATCATCACTGGTCATTAGAGAGATGCAAATCAAAATCACATTGAGATATCATCTCACACCAGTTAGAATGGTGATCATTAAAAAATCTGGAGACAACAGAGAGGATGTGGAGGAATAGGAACACTTTTACACTGTTGGTGGGAGTGTAAATTAGTTCAACCATTGTGGAAGACAGTGTGGCAATTCCTCAAGGCCTTAGAAATAGAAATTCCATTTGACCCAGCCATCCCATTACTGGGTATATATCCAAAAAACTATAAATCATTCTACTATAAGGACACATGCACATGATTGTTCAATACAGCACTGTTTACAATAGCAAAGACCTGGAACCAACTCAAATGCCCATCCACGATAGACTGGATAGGGAAAATGTGGCACATATACACCATGGAATATTATGCAGCAATCAAAAAGGATGAGTTTGTGTCCTTTGTAGGAACATGGATGAATTTGGAGAACATCATTCTCAGCAAACTGACACAAGCACAGAAAATGAAATACCGCATATTCTCGCTCATAGGTGGGTGATGAAAAAAGAGAACACATGAACACAGGGAAGGGAGTACTACACACTGGGGTCTACTGGGGGGAATAGGGGAGGGACAGCGGGGGGGGAAGGGGGAAGGGATAGCCTGGGGAGAAATGCCAAATGTGAGTGAAGGGGAAGACAGCAGCAAAACACACTGCCATGTGTGTACCTATGCAAGTATCTTGCATAATCTGCACACATACCCCAAAACCTAAAATGCAATTAAAAAAAAATATATATATATATATATATATATATGAAATAGATATAGGCTGCGTGCAGTGGCTCACATCTGTAACCCTAGCACTTTGGGAGGCTGAGGTGGGTGGATCACCTGAGATCAGGAGTTTGAGACCAGCCTGACCAATATGGTGAAACCCTGTCTATACTAAAAATACAATACAAAAATTAGCCAGGCCTCGTGGTGTGCGTCTATAGTCCCGGCTACTGTGGAGGATGAGACAGAGAATTCCTCCAACCCGGAGGTGGAGGTTGCAATGAGCTGAAATCTCGCCACAGCACTCCAGCCTGGGTGACAGAGTGAGACTCTGTCTCAAAAAAGAAAACAAACCAAAACAATATAGCAACAGCACAAATAGATACATACCCTATAATAAATTGGCAGTAAAACAGTAGTTAAAACTACTGATACTACTTTTTATTAGTATTAAAACTATTGATACTACTTTTGTAGTTTTAGCACGCTATTTATAATTTTCTGAAACATTTCTTGAGTCATATAACCATGTGTTACGTGGTATGCTATTCAACCATGAAAAATTTCAAAGTTAAAATACTTGGCAAATCTTACTTATGTGCTGAAGAATGAAAAATAATGTAAATGCAGTGAATATAGAAAAAGTTTTACTCTCCATGCTTTTCTATCGGCTTATTAAAATTCATTCCAAAAATTTAAAATTATGTTTTCAATTTGTATTAAATATTTACTAAGGCAATAGACATATACTTCATTATCTCAGAAATGCAACAACACAGAATGATATAATGTAATGTAGAAATCCTGTACCTTGTGTTCGACGCAAATAACTAAATCGGAAGGCAGAATTCTCATAGATGAAGTTATTCCAGGAAGGATCAGTGACAAGATGCCTGGGATGTTCCAGACCTAATTAAAAAATAAGGAGATGTTACACTTCAATGTCATATTCAAGAAGAAAAACAGCAGTATAGATGGAAATAACATTAAAATTATTCTCTAATAGGAAGCTTATAAGATGAATATCTTTCAAAGTATATTTTAAAATGAGATGTAAAAGGCATTTTTTGAAGAACACATTTAATATAAATGGTTTTCTCTACAATGTTTAAAAAATAAACTCATAAATTCTTGGAACTTTTAGGTGGGCACAATGGCATGTGACTATAATTCCTGCTACTGGGGAGTCAGAGGCAGGAAGATTGCTTGAGGCCAAGAGTTGAAGACCAATTTGAGCAACATAGCAAGACCACATCTCTATATTTTAAAAATCTTGGAATTTTAATTTAAACTACTCAACAAGCAGATATTAAGATTCTATTTGAGCCTGCTATTTAAAAATAGATTGCACTGCTGAATACAGTTGGCCTTCTGTACCCATGAGTTCCATATCCATGGATGCGACCAAAGGCAGATTTAAAATCTTCAAAAACATAATGGATGGTTTCATCTACATTGAATATATATAGACTTTTTTCTGGTCTTTAATCCCTAAATCATATACTACAACAATCATTTACATAGTATTAGGTATTCTAAGTAATCTAGAGATGATTTAAAGTATCTGAGAGGGTATGTGTAGGTTACATGCAAACACTTCGCCATTTTGTATCAGGGACATGGAGATTTGTGGATTGTGATATCCTTGGGAGTTCTGAAATCTATCCTCTATGGATACAGAAGGATGGCCTATATAAAAATATGCACAAATAAACAACATTTATGCAATGTTAACAAAAAGTTTAAACCAATAAATATAAAAATACGTTTATTAATTCTCTATTAAAAAGCTAAGCTCTACTTACATTAAAATATCAGTTGATAGGCTATGTGGTTATATTTCAAATGTAAATATACATACATTAAAGGAAATGCAGAAAAATATTTGCTAACAGTGATATATGATAAAAGAGAAACATGTTTTGAGATCATTGTATATAGATCAGTGTTTCTAAAAGTGTAGTCTTCTGATAACCTGCATTGGAATAGCTTGTGATGGCAGGGCCTCACTCTAGCCCTTATGAATCAGAATAAATGAATGTGGACCTGGAAATATGAATTTTTATAAGCTCCCAAATATTGTTTACTGAATTTGGAGTGTTACTAATCAAGAATCTAATCAAATGAGTTCTAAATGTTAAGGTATCTTAACAGTATCTAAAAATAAAGTAATTGTAAGCAAGTCGAGTCTCAGATTACTCACCTCAAAAATGGTTATAATTATTCCACATTTACTTTTTATTAGTACAATAATATTAACTATTTGTTATAAGCAAAGTAAACTAAGACAGATAATTCAATTAAACTGTTATAAAAACTTAATATATGTGATACCCGAATTCCCTGCCAAAAGTCTCAAATTTCTCAATACTATTTATTTATTAATGCAACTATTTAAAAAGTTGCATGTCTGAATTTGGGAGAGAATTTTAGGTTCTGGGAGTTTTTCTTACACCAATTTATCTCTCTCTTTTTTTTTTTTTCGAAACGGAGTTTCGCTGTTGTTACCCAGGCTGGAGTGCAATGGCGCGATCTCGGCTCACCGCAACCTCCGCCTCCTGGGTTCAGGCAATTCTCCTGCCTCAGCCTCCTGAGTAACTGGGATTACAGGCACGCGCCACCATGCCCAGCTAATTTTTTGTATTTTTAGTGGAGACAGAGTTTCACCATGATGACCAGGATGGTCTCGATCTCTTGACTTCATGATCCACCTGCCTCGGCCTCCCAAAGTGCTGGGATTACAGGCTTGAGCCACCGCCCTGGCCATCTCTCTTCTTAAGTATAAAACCATGCTCACCCTGACTGGCAATTTGCAATGATTACACATATATTACGTAAATATGTGCTCAAGTCTGGATATGCTTTAGATAAGATTCAGAGGACCTCCAGGGAATTTCATAAGTAATTCTACCATGTGAAATGAAAGGCACTGGTATTTCTTCTCCATATCATGTAAGTGTGATTAACTTATAATTACGCTACATTGTGCACTTTATTATTTTACTGCTGGTGAACACCATGGTAATAATTAACCCAAAGTCAACAAAAACTCATCAATGTACTTTGTTTTCATTACCAGTTCTCACATGAAAGTTGCTATCTGTAAAACTAACATGTTAATTAGCATGCACATTTTTATTCAGTGCTATTTTGTTTTGTTCCAATAAACTACTGATATATAAAACAGAAATCACTTTTATTTAAATATCTGAATCAGATCACTAATATTGCATTTAAATTTGGATTAATTAGAAGTGAATAATTTCCAGACTATAGCAATTTTGATAGAAAAATAATCAAAACAGCTACTTTGTATTCCTTAATTACTGATTCATCATTTATGCAACTTTTAAGTATATAATCCATGCTGAAATTTCATATATAGAGTGGAATACAAAATCAAAAACAATGAATGTATTTGTGAGGTTGTATGTTTGCAGATATATATATACTTATGTTTTCTCCACATGGGAGATAGTTCTGGAATGCACATACAACAGTTTCCAGCATGAAATAGATGCTCAATGACTGAATATTAAATGACTACTAGCAAAGGTTTGGAACATCTAATGAAGATGTGCCCTTAAATGTGTAATATGTGTAAATCAGGCCCTAATTTCTAATGTTTCATCTCAGATGCTTGCTTTCATTGATGGCTACCCTTTCCTTCTCCACCTTTATTCCCATCTGATCAGGGTGGAAACTTGAAAGATGGGGTCTTGGGTAGGGGACATAATTGCTGATGAGAAAATACTGTAAGAATTGTGTCCGTGGACACCAGTCACTGAGCAAGGGTACACGTGCTAGCCAAACAAAGTCATGACAGGAAGCCAAAGCATGTATGTATCAGGAAGCCAGTGTCTGATGGCAGAGTGAAAAAGAGGAGAGACAGCTGAGAAAATGTGAAATAAGCAGCAGTAGGGGCACTTCCTAGGGACTTTGGATGGAATGGAGGGAGGCCTATCCCCCTAAGATTCAAGGGAAGGTGTCAAAGAGGAGTAAGTGCCATACTTTAGATCATATAACTGGCTTTAA
This sequence comes from Callithrix jacchus, assembly GCF_049354715.1. Classification (NCBI taxonomy): domain Eukaryota; kingdom Metazoa; phylum Chordata; class Mammalia; order Primates; family Cebidae; genus Callithrix; species Callithrix jacchus. Next base: position 37,304,168 of record NC_133524.1, on the reverse strand, counting down.
AACTACCATCTGTGAGCAGATAAAAAATGTTTAGTGGTCCTCAAGAAGGCAGTCAGACATAATAAGTTCAACATGCTGTTCCACCACTTACTCACTGTAAGTGAGGAATTTGGGGAAATTTTTCAGCCTGAGGTTCCTCATCAGAAAGGCAGGAATACTGACCTCCAGGATTTTCAGGGGAATTTGGGTACAGTCACGTTGATAAAGCTCATGTTTGGTAACATAAAGGGTCTTAAAAATTCTAGCTTCCCAGACTATTTGAAAGCTATTTGGTAGCATCCTGCTCCTCCTGGGATTCATTAATTGTTTGCTTTAGAGAATCTATACTATCCTCAGGTTGGTTAGGTACCTCCTCTCTTATCACCCTATCTTATTAACCTTTCAAAATTGGCATGGCTTTAAATATATATGGATGTCTGAAACATTATCTTCTCTACACCTTGCCTTACGTAATATTCCACTGAAAGATCTTTCAAACATTCACCCTGAGGGCTGGATGTGGTGGCCCATAGGCCCAGCAACTTGGTAGGCCAAGGCAGGGAGATCACTAGAGGTCAGGAGTTCCAGACCAGCCTAGGCAACATGGCAAAACTTCATCCCTACAAAAAATACAAAACATTAGTCGGGCGTGGTGGTGTACACCTGTGGTCCCAGCTACTGGGAAGGGTAGAGTGGGAGAATCATCTGAGCCTGGGAGCTGGAGGCTGTAGTGAGCTGAGATCGTGCCACTGCACTCTAGCCTAGTGAGACTCTGTCTCAAAACAAAACAAAAAATTCCCCCCTGTACTTGTTAGAGGTTGCATATCTCCTTGTGTGATATCTCCTCCTATTCCTAAGCTGGGTAGATCACAAAAATACAAAATACAAACAAAGATGAATTAGAATAATTTTTTAGAAAATTGAAACAAGATTAGGGACATCATCTTCAGTCAAGAATGAGACACAGTATGGTCATGTCATTTACTTGGAAGAAGCCAAAATGTTTTCTTAGAAATTAATATATTGAAGGAAAATGGTCATGTCATTTACTTGGAAGAAGCCAAAATGTTTTCTTAGAAATTAATATATTGAGGGAAAATGTAGTAACATAATCAGGCTCCACAGTACAAAAACCAGACAATTGCTCAAAAGAGGGAACCATTCTTCCTGATACTAACAACTGATTCATAAAAACATTTCATTTAAAAACGATTACAGTGTGATAAGAAAGCCTTTGATAACATCTTCACCAATACATCATGATGCCTCCTTTAGAATATTTCTATGCAATCTGGTGTTATGGGTAAATGACATGACAACACAGTTAAATTCATTGAACACAATTCTTAACGTGGTTGGGGGAGTGTATTGATTTCAAGTACTGGGTTTCTGGCTCCTTCTATTTAATCTGTTAAGCAGATTTCAGACCACTCACAGAAACAGACTGCAAGTATTTCCTGTAACCCTTAACTAACATTACCTCTCCACTTGAGCTTTTCAGGATTATACATAACTAGGTGAACACTTAGTGAGAAATTGTTCTGCCTGCTTACTGAGAAGCCACGTACAAAGGTACACAGAGACCTGGCTTTGCAGAGTTGGCTTTTTAATCTTACTTCCTTCACTTAATAGCTCCACGATCATGAACAAATTGTTAAGCCTCTCTATTCATCAATTTTATCCTCTTTAAAGACAGATATAATGCCTATTTCAGAGGGTTCCTGTCTTAGTTGGGGTTTCCTCAGAAGCTGTTATTTGGGACATGACCTCAGGAAATGCCAGTAGGGAAGTGTAAAAGTGAGACAAAGATGAGAAGAACTCCAATAAATGGTGTATTACAAAGGAAGTTACTACTGTGGATATATGAGGCTCAAGGCAACTAGGCAACTCTGAGAACCAGTGCAGCACACACATCTCAAAAGTATACTGCTCAGGCGGATGGGAACTGTCATATTTATCCACCACTTCCTGTCATCCTTAGGTTAAGGAAAAATAACTCACTAGGGCAGCCAACGGAAATACCTAATAGAGTTACAAATGTTGGTAGCTGGACAATGGCCCAGATAAAGACTAGTTGAATATTTGTTGTCCTGAGATAACGAAAAGAATTACACAAATCAAGTGCTCAGTATAGTCTTTATAATTGGCAACTATTATGTGTTCCCAGATTCAATCACAACTGTGTATCACCTGTTAAATTACAAGGGCACTATATGCCTTAACTGTGACTTAAGTTAAAGGTCAGGTTCACACCCTCATGTGTCAATTGTGGAGCATAACAAGTATTTATGCTCAAGTGAAGGACAGGCCATTCCACTAAGTAATTCCCTGTGAATGGTGCCAAAATTCTCCTTAGGAAATAATGGTAAGTTTTTTGTAATGCATAGACCAGTGTGTGCCCAAGGTCCTCAATTTCTTCACCAAATGGCACAGCCACAGTAATATTTAGCATCAGACTATTTTAAGATGGATATAACAAGACACTCATCTTGGGTATTAAAAATATGAGGACTATAGGTGAGCCTTTAGAAACATTTTCAGGCAACATAGTAGAGTTATCTGAAGAAAAATTAGTCTGGACACATGAAACATTAAACATGTTTGCTAAAGAAACAGATTTCCAGACTTTTGGAAAAATTCTAGGTATATACTATGAGCTTTTCTGCTACCTGTGGTCATGAACTTTTCCACTGTTACTGGCTTGAATCTTCTGATCTCTGCTTCTCAATTCCAATTTTCCCCCAACCCATCCATATCCATCATCCGCAAACAATTCTAGAGTTAGCTTTCAAAATGCAGGTTATAAAGTCAGGTAATCTTTTGAAACTGTCATTATGTAGAGGATAAAAGTTGGATTCCTTATAATAGTATTTAATACTTTTGCAATATCCTAACATATCTCCTCTCTCTTTTGCCCCTCTCTCTCTCTCTCTCTTTCTCAGATAGGTAGGTGGATAGATAGATGATAGACAGACAGACAGACAGACAGATAGGTAGATAGTGTTAAAAAGTTTAGCCTAAAACTGGCTACTTACATATTTTAAGTTCAGCCTAAAGGTTTCTCTGTACATAGAGAACCATAAGCTATATAGAACCGTAAACAGACTGTAAGCATACTCTTATGTCATTCACTGAGGTGGCCAACTGTTCAAACTATGTTCAAATATGGCAAACTCAGAGCTGTAACCAATTTGGCTGTTTTTGTACCTCCCTTCTGTTTTCTTTATGTCACTTTTTTTTTATGTCCATAAATCTTACACCACGTGGTTATACTGGTTTCTGAGCCCTCTCTAGCTTAAGAGGCTGCCTGATTTGTGAATTGTTATTTGCTCAATTAAACTCTGTTAAACTTAAGTTGGCAAAATTTTTCTTCTATTAATACATAGATAGATAGAGCTAGCGATATATAAAATACATAGAGATCTTCTCAAATTCACTACGTTTTCCAAGAAGGCAGCACTTTTAGAATGTCAAACTCACTATTGAACTTCTGGAGTACCCAATTATCTGTCTTTTCTCCTGGTAATATCTTGGCTATTTCTATTTTTATTACTTCTCCCAGAAATAATGGCTTTTGATATTCCAAAGATCTTTGGTATTTAATTTCAACTGTGTTATCTCTAAGATTCAGAAATTTGGGTATTTTATTTATGATCTAGTCATTCAGCAGGCAAGCATCAAAAGTCTGCTCTGTCTTATTTGCTCAAGTTACTAATAGATCATGTCTATAAAGATCTCACAAATATTGTGGGATGAACAAATATTAGCTACAATAAGTGTGACAAATATTTACATCAAGCTATGCACAAGTTGCCATGCCATTAGGGGAAGAAATCATCCCAGGATTTGCAGCTAATGAGAAGAGAAACAGAGAGAGAGAGAGAGAGAGGAAGAAGAATAAGAAGGAGGAGGAGGAGGAGGAGAAGGAGGGAGAGGGAAAAGGAGAGGGAGAGAAAGAGAGAGAGAGGAAAATGAGGAATGTAGGATCTCAAATGCTGTGAGATTCTTCACACCAGCAAGTAACCATTTGGTAAGATCAGTCTTGTTATGAACTTGCCTAAGAATTTTTTTTTTAATTCTGTAGAATTGCTATGAAAATTTACATCTTCTTTTAAAAGACAAAATGAGATTGCCTACTTCTATCATGAAATGATTTAAAGACATTTACAAATATTTAAATGAGAAGGTATTTGATATGGTTTAGCTCTGTATCCCCACAAATTTCATCTTAAATTATAATCCCCGGGTGTTAAGGGAGGAATCTTGTGGGAAGTGATTAGATTATGGGGCAGTTTATCTCATGCTATTCTCATGAGAGTGAGTGAATTTACATGAGACTGTTGGTTTTATAAGTGTTTGACATTTCCTCCTACACACACTTGATTTCTCTCCCCTGCCACCATGTAACATATGCCTGGTTTTTTTTTTCCACCATGATTGTAACTTTCCTGAGGCCTCCCAGCCATAAAGAACTGTGAGTCAATTAAACCTCTTTCCTTTATAAATTACCTAGTCTTGGATATTTCTTTATAGCAGTGCAAAAATGAACTAATATAGTATTAATTTCTATTTTTTAATGAGTATTTTGCATATATGTTAAATATTTTATTTCTTTCATCAGTCATGTTTTTCCAGAGACTATGTTTTTCTTTAGGTCAAATTGTGAGCCTTAGTCACCAAGGACTAAGTAGATATGTAGATAATGCATAAAAATGATACCAAAAAAGGGAGAAGAATAAGAAGAAAACAGAAAGGGAGATGGCATCACCAACAAAGGGGAAATGAGTTCTTTTTCACATAGGATAGAGAGACAGACAAAGAGAAATAAGATATTAGAGGTCTGTGAATTTTCCTTTGTCTCATACCTCCTCAGGTTTAAGGAAGAAGGGAGAGAAACAAAGCCTGAACATTTGCCCAACAAAGAGTGAGTTCTCTTAAAAGAGACTGTTTATAACTACAAAAGGCTGATAAACTTTTAATTGTCAAGCTTACTATGTTTTCTTGTTATATAGCAGAAAGAAATTTATAGCAATGTTAGAAAATTAAAAAGTCACTCATTATTTGAAAGTTTATTTTTAATGTTAAAATCTTAACCCAAATTTGTTCTTTATTATACGTTCAGATATAAAGTCATTTGGCTGTACCTATACTGAAAATTCCATTCCCTGGAAAGACCCATTGATGTGCCTAGTGTGCTCGCATTCTAGAAATTCTGACCCCTACAATTGGTATAAACTTCATAAAGACACATTTTTGGTATATATCTAAATTTATGATTTAAATCCCAAACACAGTAACTTTTATATTTAAATTTTGTCAGCTCCATGTTCCTTTTTCTCCAACAGTTATTTCGAACCACCACTCCACTCTTCAAATTTTCTATTATCACTTTTCCTCAGCAGATGAAAATGTAAATATATGAACTGCTCCTAACTCCAAAGCACTTCCACTACCTATCAATTCATCAACATCCATATTTATTTTATTTTACCCCCACCCAAGCAAGAAATGCCCCTCCTATTCAGCTCTTCCTTTACCTCTGTTCTGTTCCCAACCCTCCTAGACCCATAGCCTATCAGTTAAACCTTACCTCATTTATACCTTTAACTGCTGCTCAACCCTGGCTTCTCCCTTCTGCTTATACATATGCTCAATCTTTTCCATCTTAAAATGCTGATTTCCTTGAGCTTGCAATTAACATTTACTAAACACCACATGGCTCTCCTCATTGCAGCCAAAATTCTTATAAGGGAATTTTACATGAGATGACATTACTTTCTTAGTATTTAAAATTATTGGCTGGGCGCAGTGGCTCATGCCTATAATCCCAGCACTTTGGGAGGCCAAGGCAGGTTGATCACGAGGTCAAGAGATCAAGACCATCCTGGTCAACAAGGTGAAACCCCGTCTCTACTAAAAATACAAAAATTAGCTGGGCATGGTAGTGCGTGCCTGTAGTACCAGCTATTCGGGAGGCTGAAGCAGGAGAATTGCTTGAACCCAGAAGGCGGAGGTTGCGGTGAGCCAAGATCGCTCCATTGCACTCCAGTCTGGGTAACAACAGTGAAACTCTGTCTCAAAAAAAAAATATTTCATTTCAAGAAAATGAAGAAATAATGGGAAAGCACCAAAGTGCAACAAGTAAATGTTATGTTCAGCTTCAACATTAATCAAAAATAGTAAATTTGCAATGATGATACAACATAATGTTCTTTCAATCAGATTGATGGAGATTAAAGACAATGTTATTACTCAGAGCTTACACAGTTCTTGAAAATAGGTAATGTCTATATTATATTCCTAATGGCAGCATGAATTACAAAAGCATAAACATTCTAGAAAGTTGGTCATTTATATAAAAAACCATAACACACATATAACTTTAACCCAATCATTGCACTAATAATAATTTTAGTAGAAGTAGTCATCATAGTTGAAAAGATAAATTGGTCATGCTCAATATTAGATTGAAAATGTGTTTCAAAAAATTCATGCTGAGTTAATTTTTAATTCAGACTTACACTATTTGTTTGTTTAATATAAAGTGACCAAACTCTTCAAATAATCTAATTAAAAGCATGTATCCTTAATATGGCATAAAAAAAGGGCAAGGCTGGTTGAAGCCGAAATTTATTCCAAATATGTTGTCTCTTTATTAAGAAAATACAAAAAGGAAACAAAGTCATAATATCAGAATTTCTATAAAGTTTTGAGGAATAAGTATTGGCATATTTGAGTAATATAAGAATCTTACAAATCTAATTTACATATTTGCATTTATGGATAAAATTGGAAGAACTTGATTTTTATAGATATCTAATTCTGATTCTGCACCATTATGAGCTATGATTTCAGCCAAAATACTGCATCTCTCAAATCTTGTTTTCTCTTATAATTTTCTTTAGCTAACAGATTTCTAAAGTATTCATTTGTTCTAAAATGTTTTGATCCTATGCCAAAATAAGTCTGATAAATATCTATAAAATAACATGTAAAATATTTAAAAAAAGAACTTACTTGTCAGTGTGACATCAATGAGGACCTTTTCCATTGTGGGATTTTTGAAAGTTATAACCATAGATGCCTGAAGACCAATGCGTGTGATTATTCTTCTTGTGCATAGAGGCTGGGGAAACAGTCCTACTCCAGAAAAGTAGAACTGCCATTCTGTAAACTGTTTGAAGATAAGTATTCATAACATATGTGTCCTAACTACATATATTTTATTTGCAATACTTAATAAGCATACAGAAATTGGGCTAGATAAGTTTCGTTGTTAAAAAGCATTGTTTTATTTTTCCTTTCTTTTCCAAATTCCTTTTGATTTTATGAAAAATAATTCTATATATTTTCATTTTGAAGCAGAAGAGGGCAAAAGAGCAATATTCAAATATCAAACATATTTCAATGAATATAAAGTAATTTATAGCAACATAAAAGAGAAACTTTAAAGGAAAACTTTGCATTCTGTTCAAGTTGGTTTTGTTTTGTTTTCTTTTGTTTTGTTTTTTATCTAACAAACTTGGTACCAAACACTGCATGTAATTTCCAAACTCTCTGTGTGAACTTTAAATTAAATTCAGATAGCTATCACATTAAGGCAAAGAAGGTGAGGCACACATTGAAGCTACATTAAGAGGAAGTATGCACAATTGCATGCTATATTATTTACCCCCTTCATCGAGTAGAGTGCATTATCGGTTACCACATGATAGGGATAAATGAATCAAAAATTATGTGAAGGAGATTGAATGTGGCTACTGCTTTTACCTACCTTTCATAAGCATGTAAAGCTGTTTGGAAATCCCTTTGTATTTTAGGATAAAAGTCCCTTCAGAGTATAGTAGACTGTAACTCAGTTCTAGGGTCTCTTAAACTTCTGCAATAAACACTTTGCTAATGTTGCAGATGAATAAAGGATCACAATGTCCTACTTTATAATTTTTCCAACTATATAGATGTTTCCAAGCTTAAATTCCAATAAAAAGAGGGAAACTTGCTTTAAGATTATTTCAAATTAGAAGAAGTAGTGAAAGAAAATCCATAAAATCCTGCCTCCTTAGTAGGGAGAATTAAAGGCAAATTTCATCTGGATATTATCTTCAAATGACTGTATTACTATTAGTCACAGATTTGACTAGCATAATATAAATTCATTGTATTTTCAATAATAACATCCTAAGTTGTTTTGGCAAGATTGGCTGACTAAAGTCAAGCGTCAGAGTTCAATTTAATTAAAAAGTGGTTTAAATAATTTTTTAAATAATTTTATTTACTATTTGGATACTTTATAAAAGAAATCTTAAATGACAGAGCTTGTGTTACTTTAAACCACTGTGAATGAGCCACATGACAGAAAGAAGGTTATGCTTTCATGTTTTTTCAAGTGGCCTAGAGTACTGGAGTTCCTACGTTAAACCACATCCCACGATTATTGAACACTGATATGCAACACTTTTCCTAGCATTGATTAAATTATTTACTTGGGTTCAGAGTAGTAAATTAAAAAGTAACCCAGCAAACATGCGCTCAACAATTAAGTAATATATTCAGCCTATATTTATCTCTATCTTCTTCTAAAGGAGAGACAGTAAAACTTTTAAAGATACAATTTTGCTATTTCTGAAAGAAAAAACAAGCAAATATAAAGGATAGCAAATCTGGCTTATGCAGTGAGCGACAGAGAATTAAAACTTGCTAAGAATAATCAGAGCTTTCCATAGGCACAGGCTATAAAGATCACAGACACATGCTGGATTGTAAAACCACTCTGATTTAATAAATTCTTCCTTAATTTTTGCTATTCTGACCTTGAGATGAAACAAGTCATACAATCAAATATGAATGAAATAAACAAGGCACCTATTTGAAAATAAAAGGAAACATCTGAAAACTAAGAAAGAAAACATCAGAACATAAACTTTGAAACCAAAGAGAAGTTATAATTACCACATTTGCTGCTTACTACTACTGTTCCTCTTATTTTGTTACATATTAACACAATCTAGTTTAGAGACTGGTTGCATAAAATATACATTCGTGATATCTGCAGTTTTGTTATACTAACCAAATTAATCACAGGATTCAAAATCTGCACAATCTGAACTTAACCCAAACCCTAACCATAACTGAATGGTTACATTTTTATACAATGCAGAGCTTTTCACATGAATTGGAACCAGAAACAAATGAAGCACATAATGAACCACAGCCATTTCCCTCAATCCAGCAAAGTGGTACAATCAGAAATAGTTAAAGTTTACCTTATAAGCACAGCCATTAGTTTGCTTTAGATTAATTGGCTAATCAGCTGTGTGTGTCAGTTTAGATAGATTTAATCAGTTAAATCAAGAGAGGATGGAAACCTATACGACTATTTCCCTAATGATAAAAAGTCATTCCAGACTCAGAAAAATAAACTCTAGAGTTTATTTTTAAAAATACCTTCTTTACATGCCTGCTCATACATAATGCATATCACATTTTCAAAAGTTCATTCAATTAATACTTTATGACGAACTAGTTTTTCTCGCAAAAGGTGTCAACTGAATGAATTAAATAAAAGAAGACGGCCTAAATGATTTAATGATAAATAGGGCAAGAAAAATCACAAAGGTTACAGCAATATATCGAAAAGGTTGAGGAGGTCCTAGACCTGGAAGCTGAAAGGATGAATTATTGATTGAAGTCTAATCATAGATGAATCCTTGTAGATTTGCTACAAGTTGGAAGGAGATATTCAGAGTGACTGCAATTAACCATCAGTGTTCAACTGACTCATAAAAGGTTTGAATTATTTTGATGTTTGAGCCTTTTTGTGTTTGATAAAGAATTTAACATTCAACTTCTAGGATAGGATTTTTTAAAGCTATTAAGATGCAGAACTGATTATCTCCCTGCTAACTTCTAAGACTATCCTTGAATAGATATGCTTTCCACCAGAAATGCAAGCAAATAAATCCTTCCTAATAATTATGACGAAGGGATTCTAATCCTGCTATGTAGCAATCACTTAAAAGAACAACCTTGTTATAATTACTTGTCTAAAAGAAAATAATCTCCATTATATTTTTCCTTCTGTATGATAAGGATTACTGTTTGTCTCCTTTAATATTTTTGAGAAAGAAGCATATTTCTATAGTATAAGTCTCAGGTCATATATTAGTTAGTTATTACAGTATTTAGACAATTTTACAGCCTCAAAACAAATTTTCTAAAAATGAATTACAAAATTTTTTTAGAAACAAAGATACTTTAGTTACCCATAGGCCCTGTACTGACATTGAGACCCCTGTATCATATTTGATTCCACTGTCCCTCCGATATCAGGGTTTTGTAAGCTCCTTGATGTCTTCTAAGATATAAAGTACGTTCCTCCATTTGCATTCCTCCCATCAACATTAGAAGAAGTAAAAATAATATAAATGTAAATTTTTACATGAAATTTTTATTGGCAGTAAGAGAGTTACAATCAGTTGGCTAAGTAGCTGTAAGAAGTAGCCATGAAGATGAGTTGAGACCAGATTATCCTGGATTCAGGTCACACCTCAACCTTTTAGTAGCTGCCTGATTTTAATTTCTCTGGGCATTAAATAGGATTGATAACAGTACTTCCATTATAGGAGTATAGTGAGAATGAATTGGGATAATTCTTAGAATGACATGAAAGACATTTAGAGATCATCAAGAAGTAATAAACTCTTGTTTTTAAAGTTAATATTTAGGAACACTGTTCAGATGAAATGCAGTGAAAAAATAACAAATATTTATAAATTGCACTCTATATTTTATATTTAAGTTTATGGAAAGTTGAGTAGTAAAACTCAAGTCAGAAAATTAACATAAAAGCCAGCAATTTGACATGAACATTAAAATATGTGTATTTTAAATCTGGGTATATATTTCTCTTCATTCCTCTGACGTATGTATTTAAAAATACCTTCTTTAGATGTCTGCATGTACATAATACATATTGTATTTTCCAAAGATCATTTAACTAAGGACTTATAATTAACTTGTTTTACTTGCAAAATATGATAATTGAATGAATGATGAATTATATTTATTTATATATTGATTTAAAATCTAATTAACTTGGCTTGGTCCAAGAATACTCTATCATACCTGAGTACAGTGGAAGTTGATGCAAGCTTGATGATGAGCTCTTCCAAGAGCAGAAGGATAAAAGTGAACAGATAACTCCCTAGTGGAGTGAGGATTTACAATCAGCTGTGTAAATGGAAAAAGAAAAGAAGAAACAAAAATTAACACCCATTTGCTTTATCTTTGTATTACTAGGTATATGCAGGGTTGATGTTTGTGTGATTAACATGTTGCCTTGCAGCAAATTATCTGTTCTCAGTATGCCTGATCCTTGAATATTGTTCAAAGGTCCCATGTTAAACAGTGTTTAGGGGTGCTGACATCATATTCTTATCCAAGATTAAAAAAAAGAAGTCAGGGTTAATTTTTAAAGCTGAGGTTGAATCCCCATAAAAGACATAAACATTTTATGTAGGAACCCATAGCGTATTGCCCATCCCAAGGTACATGTCAAACCACCAGTAACTTAACTTTTTGCCTTGGTATTATCAAAAGAAATGAACTGTTTCTAAGCAAAGGTATAAGACACACTTCTTTAATGTGCAAGGAAGTTTTCCTCTTCCTCCTATCTTGTATACATTCAAGGTGTGACCCTCTAGGATAACTTGAGCTTGTACAGTATTAGTTTGAGTTACTTCTTTAGAGACTGTGAAAGAAGCCAGTGACTCCATCACAATATAATAAGGGCTTAAGTATATTACATAATTGAAATGCTACACTGGAAATAATTTAATTTTAAGATAAACACTTACAAAATGATAGCAAAAGTGCACATGGAAGTCTATTATTTTATACTAATATATTTTGCCAGATAAACCAAAGGCAAAATTACAATTTAGCAGTATCTTTCAATCCTTCTAGAATACAGCAGTTGATGCCCAATAAACTCTGGTAATGACTATGAAATGCAAATGCAAAGTTAGTTTTATATTTAGAACTGAGTTACTTGTTTACTATACAATTGTGGTTTATCTACATATAATATTCTTACCTCAGGCTGGTGCTCTCTCTGATATCTTGAATGTTTCAGGATTATCAGTTAATATACATTTCAGGAGTATTAATTAATTTCCATGTCAGACTTAGCAAAAATAAGTAAAATTGCACTTAGAAAATTTGGAAAAATAGTTTATTCTCTCCATAGATATAAAGATGTAGATATTTTTCTCTATATATATTTTTTCATTTATTATCACAATTAATGTGTGTTCCTATTTGTTTTGTAAAATGTGATAGTATTTTTCTCATATATAACTTTTTGAGTTATTTTCTAATATTAGAGTTAATTGCATATTCAGTGCTCTATAATGTTTGGTAAATGATTAGAATAATTAATAGACTAGTAAGCCATGGTTGGAAATATTAAAAGAAAGTTCGTATTCTTGATTATGTCATATAAGTTTGGATGTGCAATACATTATATTTATTTTCCCTTGGATCACAGATTAGACTCTTCTCTAATAGTAGAGCTATAAAGGATACAAAAACACACTTTCTAATGAGGAATTTCAGTAATATGTAAATTATATCCTGAATATCATACTTTATATAATTTATGGAAAAATATGGTATTGAATAATATAATAATATGTGTACATTTTAACACATTCTAAGATTAAAGCATATATGCCAATTTTAGCAATATAGTAATTAGCGATTTCTAATTTGACACACTATGATGTTAAGAACTACTTTTATATCATTATATAAGTTGGCAACCAGTAACTGACAAGAGACAGATGTTAAGATATAAATAAAATAATCAAAGTGTAGATTTGCCAAACAATCATTAAACAACAAATAGTAAAAGCCTTTATTTAAATACTATGTCTACTAGCAGATTTCATGATTTACTTGGAAGTACCTTGATAAAAATAGTCTATTGTAACTATCATTTTGATGTTTACCTGAAAGTATGACACTCACTGCCAGTAAGTGGTGTCTACGCTTTAGAAACAGTCGTGCTAAACCTCAGAATCTTAGTAACTTGCAGGAAGAAGAAAAGTGATTTAGTATCATTGACAGGACCTAGCCTCTGTCAGGATCTAAGAATGAGAAATTGAGCAGAGAAAGAAGCAGAGAGGGGTAGAGCTGTCAGCATTGTCTGAAAGTGTGTGTCTGGGTCAGAGGTGAAGGAATGGGGGATGGGCAACAACTCAGTAAAGGCTAGAAAACAAATGGTCTCTTGGAAACCTGGAAATATATAATGACAGTAGACTTAAAAATCATAATACTGGAAACTATTTAAAAATGATTATTAAAATGGTGAGAAAGAAAACACAAACAATTTATTATAATGAAGTAATCATGAGCATGACTCCAGCATATAATATTCAAAAATTTATATTAACATGATATTGTTTTGTTGATAAATTAAAATTCAAGGGGAGAAGTATGTAAAAGAAAATGCTTCTTTTAAAAAAAAATTATTTTTGGAGACAGTTTTGCTCTGTAACCCATGCTGAAGGACAGTGGTGCAATCTCAGCTCGCTGCAACCTCTGTATCCTGGGTTCAAGTGATTCTTATGCCTCAGCCTCCCAAGTAGCTGGGATTACAGGTGCATGACACCATGTCTGGCTAATTTTTGCATTTTTAGTAGAGATGGGGTTTCACCAAGTTGGTCAGGCTGGTTTCGAATTCCTGACCTCACATGATCCACCTGCCTTGGCCTCTCAAAGTGCAGAGATTACAGGTGTGAGCCACCATACATAGCCTATAAAATTCAATTCTTAAAATTTAGAAATTTAAATCATTGTTAATAATTAATAATTCAAGTGATAACACTCCACCAGTGTCCCAAGTTCAGAATTGGAAAATGCTCTAGCAGCAGTAAATTTCATGGCTCTCTGAATTTACTTACTTTTGATTTTATGTCAAGATCCAGGACAAAATTTTCAGGATTACTGTTTGTTGCTTGCAATTCTAAGGTTTCATATGTAGTATTAGCTAAGGGAATGATCTGAGTGACATACCTGGGAGAAAAAAACAAAGCTAGTAAAGTTACTGGTATTCATAAACATATTTAGTGTTAATTCCATAAACTTGATGACCCTTAGGATTAAAATATTTCACCCTATAAGATATGTTGAAGTGTTAATTCCTAGTACTTCGGAATGCGATATTATCTGGAAATAGAGTCACTGCATATATAATTAGTTAAAATAATGTATTACTTGTGTAAGATGGGCCCTTAATCCAGCATGACTGGTGTCTTTGTAAATAGAACTATGTGAAGACACACAGAAAATGTCCATATAACAGTGGAAGTAGAGATTAGAGTGATGTATTTACAAGCCACAGAAAGCCAAAGGTTGCTGGCAAGCACAAGAAACTGAAAGATACCAGGAACAGTGACTCATGCCTTTAATCCCAGTGCTTTGGGAAGCTGAGTCTGGAGGATCACTTGAGGTCAGGAGTTCAAGACAAGCCTGAGCAACACAGCAAGACCCTGTCTCTATAAAATATTTTAAAAATAGCCAGGTATGTTGGTTCGCCTGTAGACCTAGGTACTCAGAAGGCTGAGGCAGGAGGACCACTCTAGCCCAAGGGTTTGAGGCTGCAGTGAGCTATGATTGTGCTATTGCATTCCAGCCTCAGTGACAGAGCAACACAATGTTTTTAAAATATAAAAAAGTAAAAGAAGAAGTAGAAGCTAAAAGAGGCAAGGAACTCTCCCTTACAGGCTTCGGAAGGAGCATGGCATGCTGAACCCTTGAGTTTAAATTTCTAGCCTTCAGAACTGTGAGGCAAGACATTTTTGTGGTCTTAAGCCCCCCAGTTTATGGTGCTTGTTATGGTAACCCTAAGAAGCTAGTATAATTACTTCTTTTAGTTTCAAAATCAAAATAATTATGTATGAACTAATGAAATTTTACTAAATTAAATAATCCTTGGTTCTCTATTTTTGAGACCTAATATTATCCCATATTGGATATTAGAATATATTCCAGTTTTAGGAATAATGTTTACTTATCATTTTACAACTGCTAAATCCAGACAAAAAAGCTAACATTGTCTAGTCACAATAACAGTGTAACAAATGCACAAAGTTTTCATTCATAACATTAGCAAGATCCAGATTGATGATGAGTAAATGCCTAAAATATGTGACTATGCTCCAAGCAAATACTAAATGAATGTTCATAATTCTCAAACAACTATCAATTCTAATGGTTTTTAATGTACAGCATCAAACTTGTCATCTTCATTTTTTCTGTAATGTTAAAGTATAACATGATAACATAATATTATCTATGTAAGTTTTCATATCTCCTTACTGTTTCTTGCTTACAATACAGAGTAATTAAGATTAAAATATTTATGTATCAAATCTGTAATTAAAAAATGGAATCATCACCATACATATATTATTTTTCACAATGTCATGGCCCTGTGACAGAGGAAAATTGAGTAATATGTGCTGAGCAGAATTCAGTTCATAAATTCAAATTGTATAATTCAAACAAAGCACCATTTTCTTTTTATATAAAGTATATGCATATAATGATTCCCCTTAAGAAGAACATTATATGTCAGTTTTATGATTCTAGACTACAAATTTAACAAGTCTCTGTAAATCATGAATTTTTTCTTTCACCAGGAACATATGAAGAAATTCAATGAAAATAACCAAAATATCATTAATTATAATGAATAAAATATACTAAAAATTATGATAGATTTCCCATTACTTTGTGGTAAGCATCTGCTTTGTATATTGCCAATTTTGCAAGTTTTCTCATATACTATACCTTAGAAAAAATAGAAATAAAATATTTTCATACTAGATTTCTATGCTACTATAAGAAAAAAAAATTCAAATGTTATTTTTTTGGCTCAAGAGCTATTCCTGAAAGAATTCAACACCCTTTTGATGTGCTAAGGGAGAGAAATTAGTTAAAAGGCATGAATTTTTTCACTAGGGTGTAAACTTCTTTAAAGTATGTATTATATCTTGTTTACCCTTATTTACCAGCACCAAATTTGGTGCCAGATATATAGTAGGAAGTCGACTATCTAAATAGGAATAGTCATATCTCAAGGGATCATGGTATTAACCCACTGACCAAATGTTCACAGTTGTTCATTGTTTACCTCTGCTTTGCCTTGAGGAAACTTTTGCCAGGCTTCTCTCCTTCCCACCAGCCCCTGAACTCTGCTTGTTCCTAAGCCTAAACAAGCATGCAGACACACAAAGTAACATGACCCCTTCTTAGCTTCTCCTAGGAGTTAGCTGGCCACAGTGAAACACTTTTCCTGTTAGGCATCACTGGCCATTTTCCCTTGCTAGTCCAGCTTTCCCTCCAAAGATTCTGTTTATATCTGCTTGTCTCTCCTTTATTTTACAAAAGATAAACTTTTTTCTGTTTCATTTTGTAGACCCCTGTAGACTTCTAAAATGGGAGTCTTTCCCTATTGCAATGGTCCCTTTCTAACCCTTTCAGTAATCCTTTTGAATAAAACTCTTTGCTTGCTAAGTCCTGATTTGTTTTTCTTTGACAAGTTTTCCACAGGGTAGTTTATATATCAAACACTCCCTAGGGAAAAAAAATCAATGACTAAAGATATATTAGTTTTTTATTTTAGAAACTAACAATATTGTAATAGATTAATTATTTTTCTTGCAAGCAATAATTTTATTAAGTAGAACTTACTTGCCAAGGTCGCACTCTACTTCTGACATTGTGATTGGTTTTGGTAATTCAATGGTTAGTTTCAGTAAATACCAGAACTCATCAGCCATTTCAGGCTGAAAAATAATGCTGGTGGAGAGAAATACACAAAACTTTGTCAGCAGTTTTAGTTTGTATAATAAATTTGGCAGAAGAAGTATATACCCCAAACTAGTATAAATAGGTGGTTTCAAATACAGCATTTGACAATTACTTTGTAACACATACTACTCTTTTTGTAGATGTATTTTTAATTCTTCATTTTTTGTTGAGAAAATTACTTCATTATTTAAGAAAAGCAGTGGTGTTGTCATTAATATATGTTTAATAAATGCCTGTTGAATCAATAAAAATGTTTAAACATGAGTATTTTAAATGTTTTGCAGAAGCTGTACCACTAAAAGCCTTACTTTTTAACTGTGATGAAGTCAAATTTAGTTCTAGTTGAATGTATGGGCACTTTCATGTGAATACTATCAAGTGACAGTCATGTGAATGCTATCAAGTGACATATAGTTCTAGAGAACTCCTTTATAATCAGCACATGCTCAACTCCCAGGGAAGCAGAGCTTGTGGCAGTCCAAAAAAGTTTAATTGGGATGGTATCTCAGCGCCATCATCTTTAATTTGTACAGCCTTGAAAAAGTCACTTAACTTTTTGAGCTTAAATTTTCTCATTTATAAAATAGGGGCAATCAATCTTACCTCTTACAGTTGCTGTGAGAATTTTATGTTTATATATGTAAAATACATGCCCCAATGATGATAACAGAGTAAGCAGTCAGTATTAGCCAAAATTATGTTTTTTAATGTATGCTGATAAAGAAAAGTCAAGATTCTGTTTGTGTTCCCAAACCCTGTGGAGTCATATTGGGGTAAAAAGACCACACCATATTTCTAATGATAATTTTTTCAAAATAGTGTCTTTTATAATATGTTATATACTTATTTTCATGCTTCACAGAATAATTTTTAATCCTTTAAAATTTCACAGATGCATTCATTTATTCACCCACTCACTTAAATAACAATTACTAGTTTCTGCTGTAGGATACTGTACTTGAAGCACCAATAAGAGTTATTCTGAAGGACATTGCCTTAAATAAAATAAGCCAGGCACAGAAAGACAAATTCCACTTATATGTAGAATTTTAAAAATTTGAACTCAGAAGCAGAGAGTATAATGATTATTGTTACCAGGCACTGGAAGGTGGAGGGGACATAGACTTTGGGGAGAGATTGGTCAAAGGTTCCAAAATTCAGTTAGCAGGAGTAAGTTCAAGATATTTATTGTAAGACATGATGACTATAATTAATTATTTTAATTTCTCTATGTCTTCCAAGTGAATGATTTGTATTTAATTAAGAAGTAAAAATATATAAATTAATTTTCATCAAGAAAATTGAACGTTTAATCCCTAGTCCTCATGCAATTGTTTTCTTTTAGTTCAGTTTTTGCATCCATAAAGATTTACTTAGTAAAAACTGAGGTAAAAGAGGAGATAAAAGGAGAAATGTAGAAATTATTTAATTTGATATTCTGATAAATAGTGTTTTTGCAATGAAGCAAGCAAAAGCTAACTCTAACTAAATTAGCACATTCTTCCAGGGACCAGAATTAAACAAAGTTAAAACTATGAGCCAGTGTAATTTTAATGATTATAATATGAGAAACATAAATTTGAAAGGTTACTTTCTAAGGATCAACAATGAAATATAATACCACGCTCAAACCATACCTTTCATCACTACGGCCTGTTCTTGCTGAAGAGTACCATAAAATATACTTGGTGTCCTGTAGTGGGTTCAGGAATATTTCACTCTCACCATCAAGGGCAGGACTCATTAACTGTACATCTAAGCGAATAACGTGATTTTTTGGATTGGAGATTGGTATTTCAATACAAGTCGTATTCTAGAATTATAAAAAGTATATGTAATCAACTTTTAGTGCCAGCATGGAGTCATTAGTCTATGAAAGGAAATGTAAAGGAAGTTATTACATAATATAAGGCTATATGTTGGTTTTTTTGCTTGATACACTATTGAATATATCTCACTAGCTTTGACTCTCATATGTTTTCCTTCATTCGCCTTGATACATGGTACCCTTATCTTTTTCAACAGCAAATACTACACAGAGATTAATGTAACTAAATAGATAAAAACTATTTGTAAAATTACATTTAAATTATATTTTTCACTGGTATAATTATTTCTATGAGGTCCATTTTTTAGTGTTTACTCTAGGAATGGTACTCAAACTTTATCACACATAAGAAACACCAGCAGAGTCTGCTAAAAGACATATTTTTATCTACCTTTCCCCCACACCCTTTCTCCATCCCAGAGATTCAGTAGTTCTGGGATGGGGTCTGAAATTTATATTTCTGAAAAGTTTCCACATGCTGCTGCTGCTGCTGCTGCTGCTGCTGCTGATCCAAGTGAAACACTTGAGTAGCAACGTACATTAGCATCAAGTTGTAGGGACAATCTAAACTAAAAAGGTCAAATTATATTGTTGATATATCTTTCTGCTTAGATTTCTTCCTTCTATTCTTGTTTTTCCTGTCCTTCTCTCAACATACATCATTTTAGCCCTGGAAGGTACTCTTTAAGTTCTAAGATTTTTCCTGATCCTCATACTGACCCATCCTGGCTAATGATTTATAATGCATCCCATTTCAGCCATGATCTCCACTACATCAAAAGCTATAATTTTTTTTGAAGCAAATGCAGTAAAGATAATTAGTAGATAGGACACATCTCAATTTTAACAAATTGAAGTTGCCTAAATGTTTTAACCTAAAGAAATGGAGAAGGTTGGACAAGTTTATAAATCAAAACTTGGTAATAAACATACTTTAGAACATGGAACTGTTATGAAATTTATCAAATCACATTACAGGGGTGACAAAAAATTCTTACTAAGCTTCTGGGAACATATCTTCAAAGTAGATATACAGCTTTGTCTATGGCTGTTTTAGAGGAACTGGCTCATAATATTTGCCTGATCACCACTAATAAATAAATAAGTGGATGGATGCTACATTTTAGAGGAATGCAAACAGCATTTAGTGTGGTGAACAACATCTGGTGAGGAAAATATGAAAACGAAGCATATACACAAACTAACAATTAGATTAGAGCAGATACTACTTATTAGAAATCAGTGTTAATTATAAATGCAATGAAAAATAGTCATCTACAATGGTTTCCAGAGACATTAAAATTATGAATTTTTAAAATAAGTGGGCATTTAAACTTCTACAGCAAAATATTCCATGCTCATAGTTGGAAAGAAGGAAAAATAAAATTATAAAATGTAAAACACTGAACAGTGACTAATCTCCCGGGTAACCTGGCATATTTTATAAAGCTGATATAGGACATGGCCTCCAGAGAAGTTTCCAATGGTCAAAAATAACAACAACTAGAAAAAGGATATGCCAAGGTAACAAACACTATCAACCCAATATTAGACTAGAAACTTTACTCAGGGCTTAAGACAGAAAACTGAAATGACACATTTGGCATAAACATTTGTCCTGGTCTACTACTCAGATATAATTCAGAGATCAGTGTTTGTTCAACAGAATGCTATAGCCTGTCATAGAAGTAAAAATACTATAATTTAAACCACTGGGTTTCAAAATGTTTTAACCACAACTCAAAATAATTTGTTTTATATCACAATATGGTTTGCATACACATATCACAAAAGTTTCACAAAACAATCCCTGCATTTACCACATGTGATATTTTCTGATACTTTCTATTGTCTTTTATTCTATTTTGTTTCCCGAAAAAATAATGCTAGTTTTGACACACTCAAGTTTTGAGACGTACACATTAGACATTTAGATTCGGGTCTAAAGTGGAATAAAATATTGAAATATAGAACTACTTGAGGTCTTATTACATATATAAGTCTTGAAAACAAAATGAAACAAAATCACATTAAACCTATTATTTTCTCTGTAAACTATAACCTATCTAACAGGACCATGCTCTCGTGCTACAAAAGTGCTAGATCTTAACAGTAGGAAAAAAGGATTGTGTCTATGGAGTACTTAAACCACAGCTCCTCCTTGGCATTCTTGCAACATCCATGGCAAATACTACTAACTGACCACTTCACTCTTATTCAGTAGGTCTGGACACATCCTCAAAATCCTTCAAAGAGCAGCCTTCCAGAAAGCAATCATTGAATGCTTAGAGCTACCAGTACTGTAATCTCTTGAAAATCTCTAGAATCTAATAATTTAGAGTCTTGAAAATAGCAAGACTCAATAGAAATAAGTATTTCACTATAGTCAAAAGCTTTAAGTATCTAATTAACTGTACTATATTTCTAGTATGATAGAAACTATCTCAAATGTAATTATAATATTACAAAAATGATTTCAAAGGTTCATTATTGTTTGGATATTATTTTCTTCTAGGTTTAAACAGAAAAAAATCTTAAATGATACATTTAATATAATGAGTAATTTGTATTTTGAATATCCACTTGACAAAATATCTTCAAAAAATTTAGGCAAGATTGCTTTTCTAAATATCAATATTTCTTGAGGTTGTAAAATTAGATTTTTAAAGTATTTTATTTGTTCAGTAGGTTAAAGAAAAGAAACTTTTGTAATCTATTATTTTATAAGCCAATCAAAATTCATGTTTATTCTTGAAACAACTTTCTTAGGTTACCTACATGATTGTAGAAATGCATAACCATTTTGAGAAAATAACATACAAAATAAAGCATTAAAATTATATTTAAAATAAAATTGTTTTGACTAAGTTATCCTGCCACTTCCCATTCCATTTTATTTTATAAAGAACTCTTACTAAATGAGAAGTACATAGTCCATTGAATTTCTGTGAATACTCTATCTATAAAAACATCTGAAATACTTGGTGGGTATCTGTTTTGCAAATGGCATATTCCTCCACTTTGATGAGTAGGCTTTTAAAGTTAATTTGCGTTTAGAATTAAACATAAATCAGTTTTGACTGATTTTGTTTGAAATTCAAGTAAAACAGTAATGATTGAACATTACATGATGACTTCTAAAGCTTTCTTTCATCTTCACATGGGCTCTTTTAGGTTTAACAATAAAAAGCATTCTTTCATACAGTATCTAATCTTTTTTCTTGCTTATACTTAGGAATATTGTAGCAAAAATAACGGCTGTTTAAAGAAATTGCTTCCATTTCTCAGACTCCTTTGTAAGAGGACTAAATTACGCATATGTAATCCCATGAAATACAAGTAAAAATTTTAAAACATAAAAGACATTCACAAGATGCTGAAATTTAAAATAATTAAAAAAATTTAACCACTCATGTAGAAGTGGAATATGGTTTCCAAATATATAAAAATAGTTGCAGAAACTGGACCCCTTCCTGACATCTTACACTAAAATTAACTCCGGATGGATTAAAGACTTAAACATAAGACCTAACACCATATAAACCCTAGAAGGAAACCTAGGCAAAACCATTCAGGACATAGGCATAGGCAAGGACTTCATGACCAAAATGCCAAAAGCATTGGCAACAAAAGCCAAAATAGACAACTGGGGTCTAATTAAACTCCACAGCTTCTGTACAGCAGAAGAAACAATCATTAGAGTGAACCAACAACCAATAGAATGGGAAAAAAATTCTGCAATCTACCTATCTGACAAAGGGCTAATATCCAGAATCTACAAAGAACTAAAACAGATTTACAAGAAGAAAATAAACAAACCCATTTCAAAGTGGGTGAAGGACATGAACAGACACTTTTCAAAAGAAGACATATATGAGGCCAACAAACATATGAAAAAATGCTCATTATCACTGGTCATTAGAAAATGCAAATCAAAACCACATTAACATACCACCTCATGCCAGTTAGAATGGCGATTTTTAAAAAATCTGGAGACAACAGATGCTAGAGAGGACATAGAGAAATAGGAACACTTTTACACTGTTGGTGGGAATGTAAATTAGTTCAACCATTGTGGAAGACAGTGTAGCGCTTCCTTAAGGACCTAGAAATAGAAATTCCATGTGACCCAGCAATCCCATTACTGGGTATATATCCAAAGGACTACAAATCATTCTATTATAAAGACACATGCACATGTACGTTCATTACGGCACTGTTTACAATAGCAAAGACCTGGAAACAACCCAAATGCCCACTGATGATAGACTGGACAGGGAAAATGTGGCACATATACACCATGGAATACTATACAGCCATCAAAAATGATGAGTTCATGTCCTTTGTAGGGACATGGATAAACCTGGAAACCGTCATTGTCAGCAAACTGACACAAGATCAGAAAATCAAACACCGCATGTTCTCACTCATAGGCAGGTGTTGAACAATGAGAACACATGGACACAGGGAAGGGAGTATCACATACTGGCATCTGTTGGGGGGGACTGGGGAGGTACGGTGGGGGTAGGGACATTGGGGAGGGATAACATGGGGAGAAATGCCAGATATAGGTGACAGGGGGATGGAGGCAGCAAATTACATTGCCATGTATGTATCTATGCAACAATCCTGCATGCATGTTCTTCACATGTACCCCAGAACCTAAAGTGCAATTATATATATATATATATATATATATATATATATATATATATAATTATATATATATATATATAAACTTTAAAACTTATAGGAAATCAGTACAAACTGAATTAGGATTACATTATAATATACATGGGAGGGGAAAATCCTTTACGAAAAATGAACAAGGGCCATTATTCAAAAGTATATTACTTATGAAAATAATATATTCCTGAAAGGATATATGCAAATTTCAATTTCATAAATGAATACATATTTGAAATTTCTCAGAGACAAGCAGTGGTTTTTCAATTTTGTTTTGTTTTTGCTTTTTGCTCAATCTTCTTATATATGCACATTAAGAACTCGGATGGTGTGCGTTTCTCAGCCTATGTGACAGTCTTCACACTTTAAGTTGGAAAGCTATAAAAATCTCAATTTCTATCATTATTTTCTTGAAGAACTAATAGCTCTTGCAGAAAAATGGCACTTTATACACCATTTAATGAGAAGATGAAATAATTGGTCATCTATCATTTATTTAAAATTGTATTTATTTCCATTTGTTTTGCATATTTTGTCATGTCTATTCCTATTTTAAGCATATAGTTAATAAGAAAGCTAATTTCTCATTTTCTGAGGTGCTACATCATACACTGTTTTTTCAAAGTGTATTTAATTTTTTCCTCTATGTCCTGATAAACGGATACATTTTAATGTGTATTTAAAAATAACCTTTAAGAAAGGTCTTATACTGCAGTGATAACCAGTTTACAGAAGTAAGACACTTTCATTGAGTGAAATAATCCTGCTGTCATATTAAATAATTTTCCACTCAGGAGATAATGCTTTTGCAAACTATGCTTGAGCACATTTCAAAATTTTAATCATTCATCATCTATGCCTAAATGGAGATTTACCCAGAAATCAGGTGGGCAAGTAATCAGTTTGTAAACTTAAAGTATTTTAAATATTTTTTTAACACTCTATTTATTGGAGCCAAAGTTCAAGATTCTAAGTAATCAATTCTATAAAGAAATCTATCCACATATTTAAAAATAAAAGTAACTTTTATTATAAATTTAAATATTTGAATAACAATGAGGAAGTTAAATTTAATTAAAACATTATTAATACCAATATTTTCCACATATTTTATGTAAAACAAGACTCTTAATATTTAACTTTATTAAATAATTTTGGACACAAATTTAGTAACATTTTAGTAATTCACATCAGACAAATCTATTCCAAGTATTAATGGAAACCGCAAATGTATGCCAATTGCTTCAAATATATTTCCAAGTGAAAGGTCTGCTGTAGAAACCAGGAAGAAACAATGCTGAAAGAGTCTAGTAGCATAATCCTGTTTTTATCATCTATTTGTGAACAAGCATGTAGTCTAAAGTTAAGTTTGCTCTAGTAACTCTTGAAACAGACAGATAGTATGCTAATACATGCAGTCACTATAAGATAACACACATAAATAAAGATGTTTTCTAAAAGCATTTAAAGTCCACAGTACTAGATTTTAAAATAAAATTGCTATGATTAATTTACCTTAAAACAGTCATCTGATATGGATGGTTTTAGGGATAGTAAATAATTTACTGTACAACAAAAGGTCTAACTGTTTACAAAATGACAGTCTATGAACATGTAATGGGCACTTACCAAAGCCCTACATGTCATTTCCATAATGTCTATGGGTGGTCCAGGAGTGCCGTGGATCTCAAGATTATAGCAGATTCTTAAATTGCTAAATTTATCATCTGAAAAACAGAACAAAACACCATTTTTTAATATAGACTTCAGAATACCATACTTAACATACAAATTTGAGAATCATGAACAGACATCATTTTTGACCCTTTTTTTAAAATGGATTTTTTGTCAAGACAGCTGAAGAAAGGATGAGAAGCTGTTTTTATCATGGTTAGTGAGGAATGAGAGAAGCTCCATCCTTGCATGGCCAAGAGAATATCCTATATGAGCTCCTGGTCCTATACCTTTTCCAGTAACTCATTACGTTCTTCCCTAAAATGAATTTCAGAATGTTTTAAGTTAATGATTAATGTTTCAAAAAGAAATAATATTTTTTCTTATTGACCAACTATTCATGTATTTATACATAGAAATATCTAAATAAGTCATAACAATTCACAATGTTACATTTCCAGGACCATAAGGATCTAGTAAAAGGAGAAAGTCAGTAAAATGAGATTGCATGTTTCTGAATATGTGGAAAAGGATCCTAAGAATTTAGCACAAGGAAAGTCTGAAAGGGGCATAGACTAAGTCGTGAGACAATTAATTTTATATCTTGCTTCCCTGATATTTTAAAAAGCAGGGAATTCTGCCCCTGATGGTATCCAAAACCATACTCCCTCACCCTAAAACTGGAACCCCTATCAACCACAAAGGCCCTTCATAAAAAGGTATTTTATGTCCACCAAATTCAGGGGTTTTTTGTTTGTTTTTTCCTGTCTGTTCAGCTTCCCACTTTGATATTCTTTTGTTTTCCAGTGTTGAACTAGGTCATGGTTTAAGATTGCCCTCCAATTTCAGTAAATTGTATACATATTCATATCAGTATTGTCATATTTAGACAATTTCAAGAATTATTATGCTAGATTAACTTATTTAGATAAATCACTAACTTCTTTGGGCCTCAGTTCCCTCATCTATGAAATAAGGAGCCCAAACTAATAATAGTCTCAATGTTTTTCTCTACTAAAAATGTTTTTCATGAGTATATGTTTTGCATTGCATTGTACCGTATTGTATGTATGACACTGTATGATATTGAATAGCATAATATTGTGTTGTATTGTAGGTCACTGTATGGCATTTCATAGCTTTGTATTGGATTGGATTGCATGACATTGTATTTTACTGTACTGCACTGTTCTGTACCATATTGTATTGTACTACTTTGTATCCTGTTTCAACATTTTGTTACCTAACACCTTAAGTATCAAAAATACTTACAAAATTGGTGGATCTAAGAACAATTCATATATTTAAGCTAAACAGCTAGTAAGAAGGCGAAAGAGAAAAAATAGTTACAATGAGTAAGACCCAGTTGAGTTTTTACTCCAAATAACTATGAGGAGTTCTCGAGGGCAAATTTATTTTCACATTTTGAACTGACTCCTGTACTTGTTTATTTTTCAGACATCAGTTCATTCCCTTAAAAGCAGAAATGTGCAGAAAATAAGGTTACCAAATTTATACTTATGTGAGGTTATTAAGGAAGCCTCTGCTCACATTTGCTCCTTCAATTTTATAAAAGCACTTTAAGTGCTTTTATGACACTTGAATGTGACTTCTCTCAAAATAATTCAAAGTTCTTAAAATGAAAAGAACTGTGTTTTCCCTTCTAGGTAGCTTATGCATATTTTAACTGGGTCTTTCCAGTGTTTTAACCCACACTGAACTCACAGAGAAGATAATTCTGGAAACAGTAGCTATGACTGAGGAGATTGCTTAATGACTATGGGTTAGTGCAAAGATCAGTGGAATGACTGAGGGTTCTAAGACCAGGGTTCAATCCCAATGTGACCACCATTAGCTTGTGATTTTTGGCAAAGAATCTCAAGAGCCTGCCAATTTATGTAATGGGGACTTCATTAGTTACAGCTTTCTGGAGGGATGGAACTAGCAGGATGTGTAGAGAAGAGAGAGAAAGAGAGAGATTTTAAGGAATTGGCTTATGCTACTGTGGAGTCTTGGTATATCCAAAATCTAAAGGATATTGGGGTAGGTCAGATTTTATTTTACTAAGTTTTTCAACTAATTAGATGAAGCTCAACCACATTATGGAGGGTAATCTGCTTTATTCACAGGCCATTGATTCAAATGTTAATCTCATCTACAAAACACCTTCTCAGAAACATTAAAAATGAAGTTGACCAAATATCTGGGCCCTGTGGCCCAGCTAAGTTGACATGTGAAATTAACCATAACACGGACAATAACACCTTTCATTCATAATTACTGTGACTATCACACGTGGTAGTGTTGTGATGCAGCTGATTTACAAAGAGTATGAATTTATTGATTAGTTACAAACGTACAGAGTATGAATTTATTGATTAGAATGGGATTGGTGAATGATTTATTGATGAAAACAACAGCAAAAGAATAATGATTATTTGTTTAACTCTGAACCATAAACAAATTAAAATATTTTTCTAATTATAAAATCAATAGCATTCATTATAGTGATTTTTGAAATTCCTAAATAGTATGAAGATGAAAGTTCTTCATAATTTCATGACCAAATGACAGCTACTTAATGGATCTGTAGAACATTCCAGGCTTCAAATATCAAGAAAGACACAGATATATAGACATACATACATAAATATACTGGGCTGTATACAATATACATAATTGATACATTCATATATACATATAAATATACAGATTTATATTGTTCAGTAAATACACACTATTAAAATTTTAGTTTCAAGTATTCAATAGAAACATCCTTAAATATCATATTTTTTGTATATCTTTGATTATTCTAACAAATTCCTTAGACCGAATCATTGGATTGAAAGAGATAAAAAATTCTTAAAAGTTTAAACATACTCTAAATGTTCTCTTCAAAAAGTTTTTATCAATTTAAATTTCTGTTGTAATGCATGAGATTGCCTCTTTTTATCTGATTCTCATTAAAAGTGAGTGTTACCGTTATTTTTCATATTTCCCAATCCAGAAGGTTAAAACATTCTGATTGAGGTGTTTTCATTTCTTTGATGAGAGGAAGGCTAGATGATTTCACTAGCTGAAAATAAATATACTGCAGAGCAGTCCTTAAAAATGGATCCCTGTTATTAATTCTGTCAGAGTAAGGATATGAAAAGGCCGGTTTGAAGAATTAGGGATACCTTTAATATCGTCAGATATACTTCTAGCTTTTAATCTATCTTTCAACCTGCTATAATATGTAGGTTAGCATGTTTATTAGATATTGGTGTTTTTTTAGCCTTTTAACATAAAATACTATTCTGATTTTTTTCAGAGTCTTCTGAACACTTTAACCCTCATGAAGGTCTTCCTTCATGGTTCTTCTGCCATAGATATTAATGAGGATTTAAATTTTAGCATAACACATCTACAGCAATTATCTATTCCTTTGCCTCACCCTGCATGATTTCACTGAAAGAGACCCTAAACCATTATGACTCATGTTAACATTGTTTTTCTCCTAAGTCTCAGCTTCATAGATTCAATTGGCAACTGAATATTGGTATGTAAATGTCTTGATGTCACATCAACATCAGGAAGTACAAAACTTTGCTAAGTGTTAAAATCTCCCAAACGTTTTTCTTTCCTTCTGAATTTCTTACTTTTTTCTATTGACCAAAATACAAACAAACTCTATTATTATTTTATGGAATCAATACCCTTTCTCTTTATCTTCTAAAAGGACAGTCATCTAATGCTAGTCTCTAAAATATTTCACATCTTTAGTGGTATTTCTGTATTTCCATCACCACCATAAAAGACCTGGTTGTCTTCACTTCAAACTCAGTTTGCTGTTGCAGTAGTCTAACTGGCCCAACTTCTCTTCTCTTTCCAATACATTTTGAATATTGCCTAAATACCACTGTTTAATCCATGGATTCTGTGATGCTTAATTTCATGTGTCAACTTTGCTGGGCTATAGTGCCCTGCTGTATGAACAAACACCAGTTTAGATGTTCCTGTGAAGCTATTTTAGAAATGTGATTAACATTTATATCAGTATAATTTGAGTAAAGCAGATTATCCTCCAAAGAGTAGGCCTCCTCCAATGAGCTGAAGGGCTTAGGCACAACCACTGATGTTCCCCCAAAGAGAGCAATTATTCCTCAAGACTGCAACATAGAAATGCTGCCTGAGTTTCCAGCCTGCCTGTCCTATCCTAGGAATTTGGACTTGAGGCTGCAACATTGACATTGAATTTTTAGTCTGCTGGCTTGCCTTACAGATTTCTGATTTACCAGCTCCTGCAATGGTGTCAATTCCTTAAAATCTTTCTCTCTCTCAATACACACAGACACACAGACACACACCCTATCATTTCTGTTTCTGTGAAGAATGCTATCTAACACAACTTTATTCAATAAACATTTATTCTTTTGTATAAGATTTAAAATGTCTCCCCAAGTTTGCCCCTGTTGCACCATGTTTCTTTACTAAGGCCTTATGTCCCTGTCACTCACCCATAAAAGAAAAACTCATTCACCCATTTCTAGGAAACCTGCCCCAAGTATTCCAACTCCTCGTCACCTTATTTTCCTTGGAACTTGTACTAAAAAGACATGATGTTTAACAACATACAAATAAAGATTTATAATACAGGGAGAAAACAACAGTGTTTAGTTTCTTTGGCATATGAGGAAGATTGCTAGTATCTCTTATACTAAAGTAAGCAACACATATTACATTCTTAAAACAATATGCTCATTGACATTTTATTAGAAATTTTCTGTATGCTTTTGTCTAATGACAGAAAAATATGAAAAGTTTTTCAATTATGGAAGAGTGGGCACCCTTCTAGCTGAAGCATTTTGACTATTGACATTAATAGCAGTGGAACTCCAGAATGTGTGCTACATATAGTTAATACTGAAATAACAAAATTCTGACAGGCATATACAAGACAAATCTGGATATATATTATGCATGTAAACTATTTCATTCAAAAGTGAATAATGATTTGGATTTATCCAAATCGATAATGAAATTCTGTCATAATAAATTTACCTGATTTTCCAGAATCAAAGGTGCTAGATTGTTCTGTTATTGAACCAAGAAAGGAAGCTGCTTGATCTTGATCTGTGTTTTCCTCACAATCATCACATTTCCTTCTCATGAAAGAAAATGTAATTGTACCTACAACACATAAATAGAAGATGCCGGATTCATTAGGGATTAGTTTTATAAAACAAAAGGTAAGCTTCAGATATTAAAGTTACTCTAGCTTAAAACATATAAATATAAAGCAAAAATTAATTCTAGATAGTATTAGAATTAAACCTCATACATATACAGAATATTTTAAGGAAAAGCTCAAGGAAAGGATTTAAGGAAATATCTTCAAAATCTCCATTAAAATAATAATTTTTCAACAGCTTTTCTGAGATAATTTTAACAGGTGGAATATAGTATAAATAGATCAACTTTGAGAATACTTATTGGCCTTAAATAACTGTTCTTATTCTCTTCCTAAGTCATTTTAAGGCTCTATTTATTACCCCATCAAAATAATATTTATTTTATTTTACATAACATCCCACTATCCCAAGCATGAACTTTCTTGAAAATATTTAATATATAAAATGTTAAACAGTTCGTTACAAAAGTTATTCGTGAGGCCAGGCATGGTGGCTGATGCCTGTAATCCCAGCACTTTGGGAGGCTGAAGCAGGCAGATTGCTTTAGGTCAGGAATTCGAGACCAGCCCGGCCAACATGGTGAAACCCCATGTCTACTAAAAATACAAAAATTAGCCAGGCATGGTGGTGCACATCTGTAATCTCAGCTACTCAGGAGGCTGAGGCAGGAGAATCACCTGAACCTGGCTGGCAGAGGTTGCAGTGAGCTGAGATCACACCACTGCACTCCAGCCTGGGTGACAGAGCAAGACTCCATCTCAAAAACAAAACAAAACAAAAAAACCAACATTTATTAGTGTCAAAAACAGTCATTCTCTGTCTGGAATTTCTGTTTTACTAAAATTGACCTATACAAGTAGGTATTATGTTTTAAATTAAAGTTTATATTCTTATGGAAGTGATTCAGAAATTAGTCCTGATCTCTAAATACCAGCTTGACATAAAGAAAATTTTGCACATAAAACTATGTGTTTCTAGCCATGCATCATAATTAAATAGCTTACAGCAATGCCTACAACTACTGTGTAGTTGAAATATGGTAGTATCCATACCTCATTAATTGTACAGACAAGTAGACTCATTAATTGTAAAGACAAGTAGAACTTAAACATCAATATTTTCTTAGTTTTCACTTGAGAGTAGTGAACTCCTGATTTTTTTTAAAATAAATTCTATTTTTTTTTTAGTGTGGTCTCCTTAGAGAGAGAGCTTGAAGTAAAATCATCTTGAAAAAAGATATACTAATGCGTGCATGTTAAACCCACTTGAAATGAAACACATATGTAAAGCAATTAGCCAAAAGCACAGAGCCAATACTCAACAAATGACATCTTTATTTAATGTTCTTATTATTCCTGGTTGGAGATGGTCCCAAAGAGTAAGATACTATTGGTCATACTACTCTTGAAGAGGACAGATATCTAAAAGAAAAAAATGGCTCATTTGGAAAACAAATAATATTTTAACTTGTTTTTTGGGGGAGGTGAGAAATACAGGTGTTTCGTGTGTTGATGAGCAATACAGATGTTTCACGTGTTCCATATTTTTACAGGCAGTTAGATAGGTGATCAAAAGTCCTGAAAGTTGTCACTTTAGATGTGTCCTATCCAATATGATAGCCATTAGTCACATGTGACTACTGAGCAATTAAAATATTGGTAATCCTAATTAAGATGTGCTGTGTGAAATATACACTATATTCCACAGACTGTGTAAAACAGAATGCAAAATGTACTACTAATAATTGTATATTAATTATGTTTTAAAATTATACATTTGGATATACAGAACTATTTGTAAATTCATTTCATGTTTTTTCATGTGATTTCATATTAATCATGCTTTGAAATTATACATTTGGATATACAAAAATATTTGTAAATTCATTTCATTTTTTATATGATTACAATAATATTTAAAATTACATAAATGGTTATGTTTTATTTGTATCGTATAGTGTTGTTATAGACAAACCATTTTCAGCACCTGCATATTGTACCTACACAAATATTTTTATTATAGTTAATCCACTGCTCTGAAACAATCTCAGTAATTCATTGTGTGAAGATATTTAAACATACATTTCCCAAGCTGACTCTCTTTCGATATTGAAGCCTCAGTTTTCAACTCAACAGTTATTCATAAAATTATTTTACAATAGAATAGAATAGAGCTAGGGCTGTCCAATCAAACCTTCTGCAATGATGGTAATTTTCTATATTTGCATTATCCAATATGAGAGTCACTAGCTTCATATAGTTAATGTAATATTATTTGGTTTCAATTAATTGAAATTGAAATAGTCACTTGTTTCTAGTATATTAGACAGCACAGACATTAAACTGAAAACACATTCTATGTAGTGAAAAAAGTATTATTTCATACAATTTGTTTCAGTTCTATTTCTAGCTGTGCATATTATACAGAATATGTATATGTTTGTGTTTCTTGAGTCATAATGTAAAATCAGTAATTTTTTTTATTCTAGATCTTAAAGAAAAATGTTTGAAATTCACTTCTTTTTAAAAATGCATTGTCCTCAGGTACATATATGTTCTCATTGTCCAATGCAGTGATAGCAAGCCACAGCAACAGGCCATAAATTCCTCCAGGCACAGATCATGCCTTTTATGGGCTTTGAATACTTGTAAGACAAAACATTTACTCATCATCAATAGAACATTTGCTGGGGTTTTTTTTCCACTTTAAAAGACAGAGGACAGAGACTTGACAAGACAATGTGACATCTTATATTCACTATCAGCTTCATTTTTCCATTACCAGATCATTTTTATGTTTACATGGAATATAACTGCTATTTCTATTTTTCAATTGTACCTTAGGTTTTGGGGTACGTGTGCAGATCAGGCAGGATTGTTGCAGAGGTACACACATGGCAATGTGGTTTGCTGCCTCCATCCCCCCGTCACCTACATCTGGCATTTCTCCCCATGTTATCCCTCCCTAACCTCCCCACCCCCTACCCCACTATCCATCCCTTGGCCCCACCCAACAGACCCCAGTGTGTGATGCTCCCCTCCCTGTGTCCATGTGTTCTCATCATTCAACACCCGCCTATGAGTGAGAATATGTGGTGTTTGATTTTCTGTTCTTGTGTCAGTTTGATGAAAATGATGGTTTCCAGATTCATCCATGTCCCTGCAAAGGACATGAACTCCTCATCATTTTTTGTGGCTTTTATTGTGGCCACATTTTCCTTGTCCAGTCTATTGTCGATGGGCATTTGGGTTGATTCCAGGTCTTTGCTATTGTAAACAGTGCTGTAATGAACATACGTGTGCATGTGTCTTTATAATGGAATGATTTATAAACCTTTGGCTATATACCCAGTAATGGGATTGCTGGGTCAAATGGAATTTCTATTTCTAGGTCCTTGAGGAAGTGCCACAATGTCTTCCACAATGGTTGAACTAGTTTACACTCCCACCACCAGTGTAAAAGTGTTCCTATTTCTCCACATCCTCTCCAGCATCTGTTGTCTCCAGATTTTTTAATGATTGCCATTCTAACTAATATGAGGTGGTATCTCAATGTGGTTTTGATTTGCATTTCTCTAACAATCAGTGATGATGAGTACTTTTTCATATGTTTGTTGGCCTCATATATGTCTTCTTTTGAAAAGTGTCTTTTCATATCCTTCTCCCACTTTTGGATGAGTTTTTTTTTCTTGTAAATCTGTTTTAGTTCTTTGTAGATTCTGGATATTAGCCCTTTGTCAAATAGGTAGATTGCAAAAATGTTTTCCCATTCTGTTGGTTGCAGGTTCACTCTAATGATTGTTTCTTTTGCTGTACAGAAGCTCTGGAGTTTAATTAGGTCCCATTATTAAACTCAATGTGAGTAATTTACTGTACATATCCATGATTTTAAATAATTTCTCTACAGTAGCAAAACAAATTAAATCAGATTAAGAATATACTATAAGAAATTGTATCCAAAGAAGCCACAGAAATTGTATCACAGAAGGGTTTTCACTACAGTCCTCTTGTTGTCCCATAGTCATGGAACTCTGGGAAGTATTCTTTCTCTGTATTGCTGCCTATAGACAATTTCTCCTCCCAATTCCCTCAACATTCTAGACTTCTTTCAAAGGCACGACATTAGATTATGCTGCCTGCTATCATCCTTGGGTAGTCATGTACTGGATTCAATATCACCATCCTATATTTAATTTAATGATTTTACACATGGTGCATTATTGTTTCTTCTCAATTAACTCTGGACATTAATCTGGTTGTTCAACTTTCACATAAATCTGAGAAACAATTCTTTCTAATGGGTGTGTCAATATGTATTTGTATATTTATTTTTTATGTTTATGTACACACACACACATACTAATATTATTCTAGGCTTAGTTCTAAAATCTGGATGGAATATACAACATAAATTACCAAAAATGACTCAAAACATACCTGACACTGATCTAAGAAAATCTGTAAATAACAGAAGATTGTCATACTACTTAAATTTTTAGGAAGCATTAAAGGTAGAGAGAAAAAGTTGTAGTTTAATATTTAAAGCTAAAATAACACATACTAAAATTCACTAAAAATATAAGAATATAGATTCAAATTACCTATACTTCCCTCCAAAAATTAAAAACAAGTTCTTTCATATTGGCAATTCTTAACACCTTTGGTAACATTCACCTTAGATAAAAATGTTGAGTGTGCACCTATGCAACAATCCTGCATGATCTGCACATGTACCCCAGAACCTAAGGTACAATATTAAAAAAAATGTTGAGTGACAGCCTTGATCTCAACCACTGGCAGTGAGAGTAAAAACGGGTTTTTGGAGAGTCATTTTGCAACATCCACAAACTTGAAAGTGCATATTCCCTTTCACATATCACTTTTGTTTTTTAGCCTTTAAATAACTTGTATATTAAATGTTATCCCCACAGGTAAACTAGCACTGTCAGTGAAAAGTTATATACAAAAATGCTATTGAAATATTATTCATAAATGCAGAACAACAGAGATTTGGTTTCCATCTTTGCATGCATGACTAATGACATGAATTAAGATAAATATGTTTTTATGCTATAAATTTTATCAAAATAAAAATGATAAGAGATTATGAATTGTACACCAAAAAATTGGATAACTTTAGATTAAATAGAAAACATCTTAGAAACATACAATCTACTAAACTGTGTCTTGAAGAAATAGAAGATCTGTACAGATACAAAACTGTGAGGATATTAAATCAGTAATAAAAAAAAACTTCCAAAAAAGGAAAGCCCAGGACCAGATGTTTTCACTGTTGAATTCTACCAAATATTTAAAGAGGGATTAACATCAGTCTTTCTCCAACACCTCCAAAACTTTGAAGAGGAGAAAATGCTTACTAACTCATTCTAGAAGGCTAGCATTGCCCTGATACCAAAACCAGACAAAGACACTAGAAGAAAAGAAAACTAGAAAACTAAAGACCAATACCTCTTATGAACATTCATGCAGAAATCCTCAACAAAACACTGGCATACTGAATTCAGCAACATATTAAAAGGATTATACACTATAATCAAATGAAATTCCTTTCCAGAATAAATAAATGAATGGTCATTCAACATATTAAAATAAATCAATTTAATATACCACAGCAATAGAATGTAGGAAAACACACACACACACACGCACACACACACACACACACACACACACACACGGATCTCAGCATTTTGGGAGGACGAGGTGGGTGGATAGCTTAAACCCAGGAGTTCAAGACCAGTCTGAGCAACATGGTGAAATGCTGTTCCTATACAAAGTAAAAAACCTAGCCTTGTATGGTGCCACCTGTAGTCCCAGCTACTCATGAGAATCACTTGAGCCCGGGAGGTGGCGGTTGCAGTGAGTCATGATGGTGCCATTGCAATCCAGCCTGAGGACAGTGAGCCCATGTGGAAGGAAGGAAGAGAGGGAAGAGGGAAGGAAGGAAGGAAGGAAGGAAGGAAGGAAGGAAGGAAGGAAGGAAGGAAGGAAGGAAGGAAGGAAGGAAGGAAGGGAGGGAGGGAGGGAGGGAGGGAGGGAGGGAGGGAGGGAGGGAGGGAGGGAGGGAACGAACAGGGAAGGAAGGAAGAAAGCACTTCACAGAATTCAATACCCTTTTATGATAAAAAGCATTCAATAAACTAGGAATAGAAGGAAACATCCAAAACACGATAATGGCCATGTACAGTGAACTCACACATAACATCATATGCAAGGAGTAAAACAGAAAGCTCTTCTTGTAAGATCAGAAACAGGACAAGGATGCCTGTTTTTTTCCCACCTCCATCCAATACAGTATTGGGTGTTCTAGGCAAAGAAGTTATGAAAAAAAAGTAATAGAGACAGCCAAATTAGAAAGAAAAAAATACTTTTTCTTTTTATATGACATGCTATATACAGAAAGCCTTAAGGATTCAACATAAAAATTTGTTAGAGCATTCAGCAAATGTTCATGAACAAAACCAACATGCAAAATCAGTCATGTTTTTATATGCTAGCAATGAACAATTTGAATAGGAAATTAGGAAAACAATTCAGTCAGATAAAGCCAATATTTAGATAAACCTACATATGTCACACAATATGCTTGGCTTGAATAATAAGGAAATCTAATCAGTATTTCAAATACTATCAAATATAGATGCCCCTCAATTCGCAATGAGGCTTATGTCCCTGTAAACTGATCATAAGTTGAAAATATCTTAAGTTGACAATGTACTTCTAACTTATCATATTTTATAAATACACAATGGGTTTATACAGCCAAAACCCCGTCATAAGTCAAGGATTGTCCTAAATGTGGATTGCTTTTACACCATCATAAAGTTGAAAAATCATAAATAGAAACATTATAACTCCAGGACCATCTGTACTCTCACAAGTTAAAAGTACGTATTTCCATTCTCACTCATTTCAGTCCATTATAGACTCAGCATATTTTTCTTTCCCCTAACTCACTCATTTAACGTTTATTATGTTTTATTATTCCTTAACAAATAGAAATTGGGCATTTATTTGTAAAACAATATAAAATCCCTATGTGAGTATTATAAGACTGTATATTATAGAACAGAATGAGAAATGGTTAACTATTTATCTCAAAAAATAAAAACTGGTCAAGAACTGCATGTTCTCACTCAGAAGTGGGTGTTGAACAATGAGAACACATAGACACAGGTAGAGGAACATCACACACCGGGGCCTGTTGGGGGGTGGGGGACTAGGGGAGGGATGGCAGGGGGTGGGGGCTAGGGGAGGGTTAACATTAGAAAAAATACCTAATGTAGATGATGGGGGGAATGGATGTAGCAAACCACCATGGCACTTGTATACCTATGTAACAATCCTTCATGATCTGCACAGGTACCCCAGAACTTAAAGTATAGTAAAAAAATTAAAAATAAATAAATAATGAAAAAAATTGGTGAAAAGAACTACAGAAGCACTTATGCACCTATTCAGTAGTTCACGTTTTAAATGAAGGAACATTTTTAAACAATATATCTTAGAAGTATGCCATTAATTTGCCCAGATTTTTTTCTAGTGAAAAATCTTTTTCTTGACAATGTCAATTTAATTTTGTTTCTAAACAATTACTTCTTTTCATTTTACTTATATTTTTGATTGTTAATTGGCTACCGTGGAAGAGACAAATGTTTGTCACGTATTATACTGAGGAACATTATACTTAGCAACCTGATTGTCAGCAGTAAATCTTCAAATGAAATGGAGAAAATAATGATTATGTGAATAATATGTTTTCCAAAACATGATAACTTTTTTCACAACATATGTACATGCTATTTTTTTGTTTCCTATATTCCACTCTTCAGGGTAAGGTCAATTGTTCCAACAGAAAACAAAAATAAATATAAAACGTGGTTTGTTGGGAGCAGAGTTGGTCAAAGTAATAGGAAAATTATCAGTCTGCTTTGGTAAAACTATAAATATAACAGAAATAATATTAGTATCTAAAAGCAACTCCCCACATTAAAAAACAGCATCATTGAATTAATGGAGATTTTCAGTTTTTCTCAATAGACTATGATGGAAAATAATCTATTAGAAATAGCAATTAAACCCATTATGTTTTTAAAACCACAAGTTTTAATTTTGAAAAGTAGACTTATTCCTTTGCTAACCACTAAGTAGCTGATTTTTCAAAATGATTTTTTTCAGTCAGTAAAACAAACATTTTCTAGTATACAAATATCTTTTTAATCAAGTTTTTTTCCCTCTAATTTTATGTTATCATACAAAAGCCTCAAGTTTTAAATATGAAAAACCTAATTTTATATTAATGAGTTTTCCTTTGAAAATAATTTTTTTTAACTTACTTTAGGTTCTGAGGTACATGTGCAGGTCATGCAGGGCTGTCGCATAGGTGTAAACTATATCTTGCATTTCTCCCCATGTAATCCCTCTTCACCCTTCCCACCCCCCGTGGTCCCTCCCCTAGACGCCCCCCCCCAACTGAATGCTTATTGTGTGCTAGGTATATGCTAAATGTTTCCCGTTCATCATCTTAGTTAACCCCTGAAAGAAATATATGAATTAATTACTCATGGGGCCCATTTTAAAGCTGGGCTTAGGGAAGGTTGTCTAACTGCCTAGATCACACAGTTAATAACAGTGGCAAAAGCATATATATTTCCCTGGCATATAATATGAGAAATTATAAACTAAATAGTGTTTAAATATCACAAAATATATGACAGAATAAACAGAATTTTGATTGGAAAAATATAAAAAACACTCACATATGAGGGAACTTCCAAAAGTTTATAAAAAATTGGAATTAAAAGATAAGAATAAAAATTATATAATATTTATTTCTCAACATAAGCTCTGTAAAGTTCAAGACACTTCTGTAAGTGTCGGTATCAGCCATTTAGTCCCAAAAAATCTGAGGGTCCTTAGAATTTAACCATATCAACGCAGTCTTTCTTTCATTTTTAACTGAATAAAAATGATGCCCTTTAAAGATTTTTTTAAGATGAGGGGGGGAAAAAAAGTCAGAAATCAGAAATACCCAAATCTAGACTGTAAGGTAGATGCCTAATGATTTCCCATTGAAAGTCTTACAAAACTGCACTTGTCTGATGAGAGGAATGTGCAGGAGTATTGTCATACTGCAGAAGAACTTTCTAGATAAGCTTACCTGGGCATTTTTTTGCTAAAGCTCTGGATAACTTACTCAAAACTCTCTTTTAATAAGCAAGCAAATGTTATTGTTCTTTGGCCTGCCTTCCAGTAAATCAACAAGCTAAATGCCTTGAGTATCCCAAAAAACTGTTGCCATGACCTTTGTTCTCATCTTTTGCTTTAACTGGCCCTCTTCTACCCCTTGCTTTCATTAACTTTGTATTCAAGATTTTGCCAGTAAAGCCATGTTTTACCTGTTACAATTATTTGAAGAAATGATTTAGAATCTTGATCTCATTTGTTTAAAATTTCCAGTAAAAACTCTGATTTTGTCTATAGCTGATCTGGGTGCAACAATTTTTGCACCCATCGAGTACAAAGTTTGCTCAACTTTTCAGTCACGATTCCATAAGCTAAACAAATTAAGATATCTATAGTGTTGGCTATTGTTTTTGCCAGTATCTGTAGGTCCTATTCAATTAGGGCTCAAACAAGATGAATTTGTACTCTCAAATTGATGTGCCTGCCACTGTGAAATTCACTTTCAAGATTATGTATCTTGTACATTCTTAAAACGAGTTACCCTTTTGTAAACTGCTGATTTATTTGGGGCATTGTTCCCTTAAACTTTCTATAAAAAATTAATGATTTCACCATTTTCTCCACTGAAGCTTCACTGTAAATTTGGTGTTTGCCATTACTTCAATATTAGCAGAATTCATATTGCTTTCATAGGATCTCTTTTCAAACGATGTCTTATCCTACTTAGAGTCTCAAACTAGGTCCTGTTCAGACATATTGTATCAGGTTAAGATGTGTTTATTTTGGTGCAAAAAGCATTTTGAAACCATGCATAGATTTTTTTATAATATGCATTTTCGTAAATGTTTTGGAGTCCACTTGTCCTTACATAACATTTAATTTGACCTAAACAGAAAGAGCTCAGATACTGCACATTAATCACCTAAATTCTCATCCCTCAGGAAATTGTCAAAAGCCAGTTTCCATAGTAATGGGAAAGCCTGGCAAAGTATTTTCTGTCTTTGCAATTGCTCCCCTCACACCCACCTTGCATTATCCCTTGACTCCATGCTTCATTGCCTCCAACTGCTAAGGAGATGTACTATTAAGGAAAATCTCTGCATGGCTGGGATTTCATCAATTTGTGAACCATGAAAGCAAATTAGTTCAGTCAAGAAGTTTTGGTATAAGTATCTTCTTTGTGAATGTTGTATTACATATAATCGAATAAATTTGAATAATATTTTGTTTCTCTTATATCATACTACTCTATAAAATCTATAAAATAATTGAAGCAAGAATATAGTGGCCTAGAAAATCTTGCACTAATTTTTCTCTTCCTTCTGTCCCTTTCTTTTTTCCAGCCTTCATTTTAAGCTTACTTTTAACCAACTTTCTTTTGTTTTATTTCCCCTTCATTAGGGGACCAAAATAGCAAGGTGGGAAAAACAAAATTACATGGCTGATGGAAAACAGAGGCTGGGGCAAAATATTAAAGCAATGATGGTTCAGATAGTTATTAAAACCACTTGGTTCTTTCTGATTCAGATAAGAAAAAAGAAATTAATTACATTTAATCAAAATAAAAGAATCAGTCCTTATCTATGCAACAACAAAAGAGAGATCACTTTTCCCAAGAGCGCAAAGAGTGGTCAGAGTCATAGGTTTATCAGTATTTGCAAACCTTTTTGAAATACTGACATATTTAAAAAATATTCAAGAGCCAATTTTTCTAAAGTTTCAGAATTTCTGAAAAATTGTCTAACTGAATTAGTAAATTCAATAGGTTATGTTTAAATCCTGAAATTTAGAAAAGTATCATTAACGGGTATTTTAAATTTGAAAAGTTTCTATTAAAAAAACAATAAAATGAAATATTTTATGATTAACCCTTGTATCTGTGATTCTTCTGTAACTGCTGTGTCTGAGATTCTTACATGAGAAAAACCAACAACCTGCAAATCACATTTTCATTTGACTGTCTATAACTTTCCACAACATATATAAATTCTTTTGATTGACCAAGCAGGACAGACAGAGACAGACACACACACACACACACACATACACACACACACACACACACAGAAGAGAGAAGTTTAATTTTCTTAATAAAAATGCTATCTTAGTTGCTCAAAATTCAAAGATAAAGATTTTCTCTAGAATGTAATGGGTGGATTCATCAGCCACTTCAACCGTCTTCCTAAGAAACCCAAATTTATATTCAATAGAGCACTCTAGTGCTCACAAACCCTCTAGAGTAATGCCATCATGAAGCATCAGAGCATAGGCTACATGGGAAAGCTGAGATCATAAAAAAAAGAAAAATGTCTAAAGGACCATGAGACCATCCAAGAATACCAAATATAGTATTTCCACAATGCCTCAATGTCTTGCTTTTAAAAATCACATCTGTCACCTAAAAGAGCATGAACTACTTTAGAGCAACCAATGCTTATTTTCAAAGACCAATGACACCAGATTGGTTTTGCTTCTACAAGTATGGCAGTCAGTACTGGTGATGGCAAAAATCCAAAAAGATCCAAATTCAGTTTTAACCAAGATATTGATAGCACTCTACCTAGTTTTTTCATTGAAATAAGCTATGATAGAGAAGGGACAAAAGAAGTTCCAAATCCCTCATATGCCTGTATCATATTTGGGAGTTGTCAAGAAAGGTATATATAATCACCTGGCATTTTAGGCTTCTGCAAATCAAATTAAGAAGGAAACAGTGAGGAGAAAGAAAAATCCAGAAAAAAAATTACATTAGATA
Source organism: Callithrix jacchus (assembly GCF_049354715.1). NCBI lineage: Eukaryota > Metazoa > Chordata > Mammalia > Primates > Cebidae > Callithrix > Callithrix jacchus. The sequence goes on along the minus strand of NC_133524.1, from coordinate 37,261,988 downwards.
ATATCTCCACTGTTTCAGTGGTACTATGGTCAGTAAGTTTCTTTCAGTGTCAAAACTTGGACAAGATGACAAACAGAACAAGATGACTAGCAGTCCAGTAAGAACTTCTGACACAGCCAGAAAGAACTTCTCTCACCAAGACAGATCAGAATATTGAGGAATCTGGCATGCTTCAAGCAGACTGCCTGAAAGAATGCAATGAGAGAGGTTGAAGAGAGGGTCCAGATGTTGGGACTGAAGGAGGAGGAAGCTGGAAACCATGCATGATATTGCTGAGTGCCAGGATGCATTCCAGGCCCTGTACAGCTCCTGAAGAAAGGGGTGGGTGTGACATGTGTAAGCTGCTAGACCTGGAGAGAGCAGGGCTGTCTTTTCCATAGGACCAGGGTGAATCTGATCTGCATGCCCCACTGAACTCCAGCCCCTCCCAGAGTTCCTGCCAGGCCATGCCTGCATGCAGTACAGCCTTAGCTACCCCACCAAAACATTTTTTGCCAGCATCCACCACCACAACACTTTAACCTTATCCTCCTGTCACCCCACTGGAGCACTTTTGCTGACATCCTCCCACCAGAATGCATTTGCCTACAACCTCACCACTGTCCCTATGGGTCACAACCAGCTGCCACACCACTACTGTCACACAGAAGCACTTTCTGCCCATGGAATCCCCTGCCAGATGGCTTCCCACCCACAATGCCCCTGTCAGAGCACCTCTTGCAAATAGTGCCCACGCTATGTTCACTGGAGCACTTCTAGCTCTTGGCCTTCCCCCCAGGCACTTTCTTCTAGTGTCACCCTTGCTGGAGTGCATCCCACCTGTGGTATCCCTACCACCCCTGTCACAGTGTGTCCCACCAGTTGGTGCCACCATCAACCCAGCCCAAGTGCATCCCATCCATGGCACTCCTGCTGGAGAGTCTTCCACCTGTGGTACCCCCAAGTACCCCATCAGAGCACTTCCCACCCATAGTGCTGCCACCACCCCTACTGGAGCATTTATACTCACCATGTCCCCACCATCCCCTATGGAGTGCTGCTGCCAATAATCTGGCAGTGTCTCGGTTCCTCTATCCCAGCTGGGGCTTAACCTCAAGAGAACAGTGGACAAAGCCATGTATCCAGTACCAGCTACTCATGGATACAGCACACAGCCCAGCAATGTGGAATTGAGCATTTGCCCTCTGAAAGCATCCGCCCTCTGAAAGCATCCAGAAACTTAGTCATTTAATTATACACAACTTGCACAACAGTCACAATCAAGGGCAATAGTGATCATAAAAATATAAAGCCCATCCAAATGACAGCAACTTCAAATGATAAAGGAGTATCAGCCCTCACAGATAGAAAGAACCAGCACAGAACTCTGGCAAGTCTAAAAGTTACAATGTCTTTTTACCTCCAAATAAAATCACACTATCTTCCCAGAAATGGTTCTTAACCAGATTGAAATGGCTGAAATGTCAGACATAGAATTCAAAATCTGAATGGTAAGAAAGCTCATCAAGATATAAGAGAAGGCTGAAACCCAATCCAAGGAAAACAATAATCGATCCAATAATTGAAAGATGATATAGCTAATTTAAGAAAACCCAACTGAGCTTATGGAAATGAAAATTTCACTACAGGAATTTCAAAATACAACTGGAAGCATTAACAACAGAATAGATCAAGCTGAGGAAAGAATATCAGACCTGGAAGATCACTCATTCCAAGCAAATCATACAGACAAAAATTTAAAAAAATTTTTAGAAAATGAAGAAAATATCCAAGAAATATGGGATTAAGTAAAGACACCACATCTACAAGTCACTGGTATTCCTGAAAGAGAAGGAGAGAAAGCAAGCAACTTTGAAACCATATTTGAGGAGACAGTCTACAGAAATTTTCTCAGTCTCATTAGAGATTGGGATGCAAATTCAAGAAATGTAGAGGACCCCTGTGAGATATTATGCAAGATGACCATTCTCAAAACACATAGTCATCAGATTCTCCAAGGTCAATGTAAGAGAAAAAATATTCAAGGCACCTAGAAGAAAGGGAAGGTCACTTACAAAGGGAACCCCATAAAGCTATTCATAGAAGTTTCAGCAGAAACCTTACAAACCAGAAGAAATAAGGGGCCTATTTTCAACATCCTTAAAGAAAATAATTCCAATCAAGAATTTCATTTCTCACCAAAGTAAACTTCATATGTGAATAAGAAATGAAATCCTTTTCAGACAAGCAAACGCTAAACAAATTTGTTGCCACCAGATCTGCCTTTAAAAAGGTCCTAAAAAAGTACTAAACATGGAAATAAAAGAACAATACCTGCCACCACAAAAACACACTTAAGAACATGCTCTATTGACACTATAAATCAACTATACAATCAAGTCTACATACCAACCACCTAACAGCACGATAACAAGATCAAACCCTCACATATTAGTATTGATGCAATGTAAATTGGTTAAATATCCAACTTAAAAAGCATAGAGTGGCAAGTTGAATAAATAAGCACAAACCAACTATCTGCTATCTTCAAAAGACCCATGTCGCAAGTAACAAAACCCATAGTTTCAAAATAATGGGATAGAGAAAGATCCATAATGCAAACTGAAAACAGAAAAGGAATAGGCATTGCAATTCTTACATAAAACAATTTTAAATCAACAATGACCAAAAAGGACAAAGGACATTACATAATGACAAAAGGCTCTATCTAACAAGAAGACTTACTATACTAAATGTATACACACCCAGATTTATAGGAACACCCAGATTTATAAAATAAGTTCTTAGAGATCTACCAAGAGATTTTGACAATCACACAAAATTATTGATCATCAGAGAAATGCAAATCAAAACTACAATGAGATATCATCTCACCCCAGGTGAAATGGCTTATATCCAAAAGGCAGGCAATAACGAATGCTGGAGAGGATGTGGAGAAAGGGGAACCCTCATATGCTGTTGTTGGGAATGTAAATTAGCACAACTGTGAAGAACAGTTTTGAGGTTCCTTAAAAAACAAAAAATATATATACCATTTGATTCAGTAATCCCACCACTGAGCATATATCTAAAATAAAAGAAATCAAGATATCTAAGAGATATCTATACTCCCATGTTTGCTGCAGCACTGTTCACGATATTTAAGTTTTGGAAGCAACCTAAGTATACATCAACAGATGAATAAAGAAAATGTGTACATATACACAATGGAGTACTATTTAGCCATAAAAAATGAGAGCCTATCATTCGTAATAACATAGATGCAATTGGAAATCATTAGGTTAAATGAAACGAACCAGGCACAGAAAGACAAACATTGCATTTTCTCACTTATTTCTGGATCTAAAAATAAAAACAACTGAATTTATGGTGTCAGAGAGTAGAAGGATGGTTACCAGAGACTGGGAAGGGTAGTGGGGGATTGGTGAGAGGTAGGAATGGTTAATGGGTATGATGCAATAGAAGAAATGAATAAGACCTCTGTTTGACAGCACAACAGGGTGACTATAGACAATCATAACTGTACATTTTAAAATAACTAAAAGGTTGTATTTGGATTGTCTGTTAACAAATAATAGATGTTTGAGGGAATGGATATCCCATTCTCCATGATGTATTTCACACTGCATGCCCTTATCAAACTATTTCATGTACCCCATAAATATATACAATATATATCCACAAAAATTAAAAAGTAAAAAAATTAAAAGAAACACAAAGCCAAAGGCATCACACTACCTAACATGAAACTATACCACAAAGCTAAAGTAACCAAAATAGGAAGGTACTTGTACAGAGATAGACACATCGACCAATCCAACACTTTACAGAAACCAGAAATAAAGCTGAACACCTACAGCCATCTGATCTTTGACAAAGTCAACAATAACAAGCAATAAGGAAAGGACTCCCTACTCAATAAATAGTACTGGGATAATTGTCTAGCCATATGTCCAAGATTGAAACTGTACTTCTTCCTTTCACCAAACACAAAATGGAACTCAAGGTTGATTAAAGACTTAAATGTAAGACCCTAAACTATAAAAAATCCTAGAAGAAAACCTAAGACATACCATTCTGAACACAGACTTTGGCAAAGATGTCTTATTGAATATACCAAAAGCAATTGTAACAAAATCAAAACCAGACAAGGAGGACCTAATTAAACTAAAAAGCTTCTACATAGCAAGAGAAACAGACAACATATTAAACAGACAAACTTACGGAACGGGAGAAAATAATTTGCAAAGTATGCACTCAAGAAAGGTCTAATACCTATAAGTAACTTAAATCAATAAGCACAAAGCAAACTACTCCATTAAAATGTAGCTAAATACATGAACAGACTCTTCTTAAAAGACAAACATGTAATCAACAAATATATGAAAAATACTGATCATAACTAAATATTAGAGACATGTTAATCAAAAGCTCTATGAGATAACCATCTCATGCCAATCTGAATGGTTATTACTAAAAGTCAGAAAATAACAGATGCTGGTGAGGTTGTGAAGAAAAAAGAACACTTACACATTGCTGTGTGTAATTTACACTGGGAATGCAAATTAGTTCAGCCTCTGTGGAAAGCAGTTTGGATACTTCTTAAAGAACTATGAACTATCATTTGACCCAGCAATCCTACTATGTGGCATATATCCAAAGGGAAATAAATCGTTCCACCAAAAGTACATATGTACTCATATTGTTTATCACAGGGCTATTCACAATAACAAAGGCATGGAATCAACCAAGATGACCAGCAATAGTGTACACACACACACACACACACACACACACACACACACACCATAGAACACTATGCAGCCATAAAAATGAATGAAATTGTGTCATTTGCAGCAACATAGATGCAGCTGGAGGTCATTATCCTGAACAAACTAACACAGGAACAAAAAACCAAATATCACATGTTCTCACTTATAAATGAGAGCTAAAGATTAATAGACATGGGCACAAAGATGGGAGCAATAGACACTGGGGATGGCCTGAGGGGAAAAGCGGGGAGAAGGGCATTGGTTGGAAAACTACTTATCAGGTACTATGCTAAATACCTTGGTGACAAAGTCATTTGTACACCAAGCCTCAGCAACATGCAATTTACTCATGTAACAAACTTACACATGTACTCCCTGAATCTAAATAAAAGTAGGAAAGAAAAAAAATTAATAAGACACATTGTGGTGGAGTGATGCAGAGTGAATACTTTGGAGTCAAACTTCCCAGGCTCCAATTCCAGTTCCGCCATTGACAAACCAGAAGACTAAAAAAATTAAGCTCTCCATGACTTAGTTTCCTTCTTGGTACAACAAAGAAAATAATAGTGCCTATATCAAATACTGTATTTATTTAGACACCCTGAAACTCTAAATATTATCTATATTTCACAAACAAAAAAACCTGATATTCAGGGAGGTTAAGTAAATTACCCAAGATTGCACAATTAAAGAAAGATAATATTGGTAGTTGAAGTGATGTGTGTCAAATTACGTAATATAATAAGAAAATTTATTTTACTGCCTTCTGCATGTTCTACATTAGAGGCTTCACAGTGCTATTACTCATTGATGACATAAGAGGTGATAGAGGAATTATTTATATTGCATTACTATGGATGAAGAAACCGATGCTCTGCTCTAGGGATGGAATAATCTGACTGAGGTACCACAGTGGTACCAGGTAAGTAATCAGAGTCTTTTATTTATGTAACATGGAAACATAAAAAAAATTATATGTTGACAGTGGCCTTTCATTTGTAAAAAGCCGCATTTATTTCCGAAAATATTACATATTCCTAAGATACATAAACTCACACTGAAACTACATTTTATATAAAGTTATCCTCAATTGCTATAATATTCCTGTTTCAAGTCCTAAAAATAGTTATGCATTAATTAAATGTCAAAAATCAAAGACGGCTTATTCAGGATATTCAAATGTACTATGGCTTATATTCCAGAATAAAAATAATAAATATTAAAGAGCTCTCATTGTAAAGAAAATTGTTTCTTTATATTCTAGAAAGTAATACCTAAAAATCGTTTTATAAAGACAAAATAAGCCTAATAATAAATAATAAGCCTATATACTAAATATATCAATAGTATATATTTAGTGTTAAAAAAAACAAAACTTCATATTTCTCAAGCCAACTCTATTGGTTTGGGGATCCTTGATCAAAGCTAACTAAAAGCTTGTTTGCAATTGTTTGAACAAAGATTTCTTATGCCAATATCATAACAGATCCCATTCTAGTGTAGCAAGTTTCAAATTACAAATTTTTAGAAATGAATCGTTGGCTATACATAAACAAGTATGAAGTTTACAGTTGTGTTAAATTTAATGAACAGTAATTTTTCAGCAAGTAAGAAAGCACTTTTGGGTGCTGTTAAACAAAATACGAGGTGAATTTTGACAAAATCAAAATTGATCATTCTTACTTGCTAGAGCTACGAGGTTACTAAGGGCGATGAATAATAAGAAAATTTCACACTACTATAGCATCGATGTTCAAGTTAGAAACAAAGACTACTCATGTGACTGGAAACCCATCGGTCCTTTGTACTTAGTTCTCAGTGTGGAGTAAAAAGATTTAAAGCACCTTGGTGACTACAGTGAATTGAGTCCACGTAGTGTTATATAAAATCCAAAGACTTGCCACTGTAAGTGCACAAAATACACACTGTGTGCAAATATTTTTGCTGGCCAGGTGCAGTGGCTCGTGCCTATAATCTCAGCAATTTGGGAGGCCAAGGCAGATGGATTACTTGAGCCCAGGAGTTCAAGAACAGCCTGAGTAACATGGTCAGATTCCATATGTTAAAAAATTAAAAAACAGCCAGGCGTGGTGGTGCACAACTGTTGTCCCAACTACATAGGAGGTTGAGGTGGGAGGATTGCTGAGTCCAGGAGGTTGAAGCTACAGTGAGCCATGTTCACATCACCTGAACTCTAGCCTGGGCAAAAGGATTAGACCCTGTCTCAATTTATAAAAAGAAAAAGAAAATATTCTTGTTGTATAATATTTGGAGACAGTTTTAGGCCACCAGGTCATGATCAAAATAATAAAGTCTTCTAGCCTGGTTTTGTTCATGCGTTTAAACGGCTCATAATTCAATAAATGATTCTTGTAATAGCCTTTCTCTGTTGCACTTCCATCAATCCTGTGGGCAAAGGGAAGATTATTCGATTACTGAGTTGTACCCCCTCTTTTTATGTCCTTCAGGTTCACAAATAAAATGTCATTGATGACTGTAAGAATTCTAAAAACTTTTTCCTTGGAGATGAAAGTATATTTGTTGCTTATATGTAGAAGTTCCCAAGAGATAATTATGAAGTCCTATACTAAGGCTTTAAAAAAATCAACTGTGCTAGTTAACCATGAAAGCTTTTTAAAAATATTTATGGGTTTCCATTTTTATTTGGAAATTCAGAGAATCCTCTTCCAACTGAAAATTTTAAGTTAAACACACAGAAACTAAAACAGCATGAATCTACTGTAGTGGGTCATCACTGGAGATGACATTTGTTCTGGGATATATGCTACCCAGTAATAGTTGGAATCTTGGCTTTAGGGACTATAAATGGGAATCAAATAGCAAAATCATTAGTCAAAGAGCTCACATTTGCATGGTTTGGGGTACAGTTTTCACATATTTTTGGACCAACAAATCCCAAATTAATGATTTAGCTTCCTAGCTCTAGACATAGAAAGGGAGCCACAGAAGTATCTTTACAAGTCTACAGTTACCTGTTTGTTGTTTGTAAAACATGTTTTTTAAAGCTGTAGTTTAACCCTGATATTCACAAACTGAAAAACACTAAGCTGATTAGTGACATCCTCATACAGAGCTCAGAAAAGTCATGCCAGAGACATGAGATCTATGTAGATTATTAAAGGACACCTGGAGCAAATTGTTAGGAAAATGATGTGTAATATATACCAAATGATATAATCTCAATTCTTATACTTACGAGTTAGTTTTGCTAGTACTATGTTACAAATTAGTTGCTTTAGGTCGTGAACATGCATCTTTACAGCCATATCTAAATCATATTTGTGAACCATATTATGTTGTTGCAATCAAAATAAAATTAAGGATTACTATTAATAAAGTATACAATCACCATTAAGGCCTACTCATCTTCACCTGTATAATAGTGTTGTGCCAAACAAAACAGCTTCTAGCTAACATAAATAAAAATTTAGTTGCATATTTCACCACTGCAAATAAGCAGCAGGCCATTACTCTGTGTCTACAGTTGGTTACACACTAATCCTGTAACAATGAATAGTAGTAATAGCTTTTTGTATTCTCATATGTATCTATATCAGATAGGTCATGTTATAGTCACAAAAGAAAGAATTAAGCAATCATATTTTATTGCATTAACACATTATTTCTCTCACACCTGCAAACATGGTGATTTTGGCTTGGATTTGTTTGTTTGTTTCTCCTTAAGGTTTTGTGTTTTTGTATCTAGGTTGACTTATTATATATTTTCAATTTTTTTCTGAAACTTAATGACATAAAAAGATAACTTTGAAGTCAAGATAGAACTAGGCTTTCATTCCTAAGCAGTAAGCTTCTCCTTCTGATTACTTTCCCCTCACAGTTATTGGTATCACTTTGCTTAGAGCTTCTTAGTGTCAGAAGTACATTGGACTCTATTTTCTCCTTTCTTTTTCATATTCAGTTTTCATCAAATACAACTATGGAAGACACTCCAATGCACTAATGATATATCGTTTCAGGAATGAGGCACTTACTCCTATAGCTACTGGAAATAATGCTGGAAGATAACCATCAGGTCAGCCCTCTTGAAAAAATAGGGCTTATTTTTTCATGCAGCACCTTACTTGAAAAAATAAAATAAAAGCTTCACTCAAAGTCAAACCTCCTTCCACATGTAGCCCACTTTCAACGACTGATCAACAGAGTACTGTGAAGGCTTAATCTCTTTCTGCTGACTAGGGACAACTCTGAAGGGCCATCCCAGCTTCAGGGGCCTTAATGAGTTGTCTGAAGCCTTCAGTGGGCCTTTGCCAAAGCTCTTTCTCTACCCCTGCTGAATATACTTTATCTTTTTTGTTCCGGAAGTGTTGCTCATAACACTTTCTCTAATAAATGTCCTGCTTTCTAACCTCCTATCTCAGAATCTGTTCTCCTGGGAACTCAACCTGCTACAGAATCATTTTCCCTCTTTATTTATCTTGAAGCTGTCCCTCTGTTTCTTAATTCATTATCATTGTCTAGTTTCTTCTGCCCTAACTCTGATTTAGAATGGCCCATCTTCACTTTTTGTTCCATGGTCAAATAGGCATTTGAAGCAAACCTACACACAGGCACACTTGGAATGTGATTGTAGATCACTGCAGGCTGCTTTGAAAAATTCCAAATCCACCCAGTTCCCAGAATTTCTTTCTACCAACAAACATACCAAATATAATACTGGTATAACAGTGCCCCCACAAAAATCCTCCCTGCAGAGAGTTCCTATACATACCAGTCATTTCCTACAACTCTTTGTCTGTGGGCACTCACTGTACAGATCTCTGACCTAAGAGAAAATTTTGATCTATTATAAATAAGGCTTAATGGATAATACTCCAACTCCCTTGTGCTTCAATATGACAATTCTTTCTGAAGGTCCCCAGTGAGATCCCTGTTTTCAGCAGTAATCTGAAAGCTAGCTTGCTTACTTATCGGCTTTCTCCCTCCAGCATCTCACTTCCCCATTTACTTAGTGTGCTTTCCAGGATCAGCTCTCAGATTAACTACTTGC